>NW_024582054.1:6426696-6481696 GCF_017639235.1 Corvus kubaryi
CACACAAGGAATTTGGATACCTAACTCCCATTACTGCTGATGGGTGTTATGAGCCCAGGTCTTCCATGCATCAGTGAGACTATACATACTTAAGGTCCAATTCAGCAGAAGGGAGGCCCTGCACATGTCAAACTGCAAAAAAAATTCCACAGGTTTACCCTGTGCAGCTGAATAAAGAGGGAGAACTGCAGTCTGGGACTATCACATCATTGCTTCAGACAATCAAGCCTTCACAGACTGCATCTGTGCTGTCTATTCCCCATCCATACAGAAAATATGGACATAACAATGATCCCTTGGAGCTCAAAAGAAAGCTGCCTGACAGTATTGTCCACCTGGGCACCAAGATTTCTGAGCAGCTAGGAACTCTATTGTATGGCTAGGTTGTCTTTTATCACTTCAATGGCACTTAAAGAAAGTGTGGGAGAAGGGAGGGGGGCCAGGGGGGTGTTGGTGGAAGAGTGAACCCAAGTTAATTAACTGAAGCTTTCCACGAAAATTTAAGCAGCAAAAAATGAGAAAACTAAAGCAAACTAACAGCAGTACTGCAACAAAACAAGATTGGGGCAGACAGAAGCAGGGAAAGAGCAGTAAGAACATGCTTAGTGTTATCTGAACACATCGATGGCATTGACAAGTGTGGTTGGTTTGGGCCGTCAAAGAGATGGCCATGTGCTACTGCACAGTTGTTATTTAGCCTTTTCAGTTTACAATTAAACATGCCAATTTGAGCTACGAACAGCTCTTCTGAATGTGGACCACAGTACCCCTGGCAAGAGCTCTGTAAGATGTTCTGTGTTGTTCCCCACCCCCCTCCCTTTTTTTCCAGGGACACACTGAAAGCCCGTTTTTACAAACAGGAATCTCTGCTGAGTTTTGATGGCTTTTGATCAGGCACTAGCCCTTCAGCACTGCCGGCCACTGTGGCAAAATTGACCACAGCAACATTCAATTATTCTGACTCATTGTGGCTGTGCAACTAAGATCTATAACATCTGAAGACATCTCTAAGATGATTTCAGGACAGAGTAGAGAAGGACATCTGAGCCCAGTTTCTTTATAGCTACTCATAATATATGGAAATCCATTAAAATCTGACCAACATACTAGTTTTGTATTTGCATATCTGATTAAAATGCTGTGCTTAAAAATTGTCTTTTTTAATCGTTAGCATCACGTGTTCTGGTTTAATAGCTTAAATACTACAGAGGATATTGTAACTTTGAGCTCTTATTTGATGGCTGTTAATAGCACTCCTCAGGTATGAAAGACTGAAATTAAAATTAAAACTGTTTGTTGACAAGAAGAATAAATCTTGTAAGATCTTTATGTTCATTATGTTAAGAAATGATTCACAGACAAAAAACAGGTATTGATTTTAGCAAATTAAGGAAACCAGAATATGTATCAGAACTTACTTAAAGATCCTAAATTCTGCTTAAAAGCACAATCTGCTGGCTCTGCAAAATTCTGGAAATGCACCCTGCCGTTTGTACTAATTGGTGGGAAATTCGGGCCTGTGTCAAAGACAACTAATTGTCTGATGAAAATAGCTTGTTTCTGACATCAGTAGGTACCACACCCCTATATCACATGAGGAGGGTTTCAAAAAGGTGTTATATATTGTCATGGTAATTATAATTGGGTTATATGTATCCAAGGTACAGAACCCATACAAGGTGATGGCATAAAAGAGGGTCTTATAAATGAGACTGTAGGGCATTTAACTAAACAATTGCACGCAGAATAAAGAGCTTACATAAAAGTGTGTATTATGCAGATCCTAGAAACCTGTGTCTCTGAGAAGACACTATTTTGACCATAATGCATTCTGTCATGTGAGATAAAATGCAGAGAACATTTACATTTCTCCCACTCACTGAGCTTCTATCACACGGCTTGCATTTTTCTCACATCAATGGGCATCTTTTTAAACATTATATTCATGTCTGTCTCTCTTGATGGCAAATAAAATTCAATAAATAAAATACTTTATGATAAATATGTTAGATTTAAGAAGCAGTTGTGATAAAATGCTCAGGTTTTCAAAAAAGATTTGTTAAAAACAAATAAATTTAACAAGACTTGTACACAAGCTCAAAATATATTAATATATTGTAGATGATGCACAATAACATAATGACCCAAAAGGACATTTGCACAGTTTTTCACACTGCTTAACTTACTGCTAAGTAAGACAAATAATCAACAGAACGTGGACTCAGTGACTCTGTAGATCAGATCAACATATGACTGCTGCAACAGCGTGACTTGCCAGGGCACCACAAACCAGCCACAGTTACAGATAGTTACTGTATAGCAGGGGACATGCTCACTACAAAACCATCAACAAGTCTATTGTCACTTGGAATCCTGTTGTAGAACACCAAATATTTCTATCAATACTATAACACAAAGCATACTCTTTTGCGGTCATCAACCAGATTGGTGTACTTGGCAAACCAATAATTTGTAATAAAATATAATTAGTGCATGCAATTTAAATTTCTTTCTGTGTTCCTGGTAATAATCCTCTTTTGAGTAATTTGAAATTGTACTGTTAGTGTGCATCATCTTACAGTTAAACAAATAGAAAACTTACTGCAAAACAGTGTCATTTTACAATTTTGCTTCTAGCCTCTTCAAGGTGTCTATTTCTCCAATATTATTCCTAGTTTTCTTTTTTTTTTGCTTTTGAAACTATAAAGCATATAAAAAGTAAAGAGTCTTTCCGTATAATTTAATTGCTTTTATTTGATTTTCAACTTATTGGTTTCCTACTTTTTTTTGTTAGTAACTACTTTAAAAGAGCTTTTTTAGTGTTTTATTATTATTTCCCTTATGCAACTGCCAGAAAAATCAGACAGATAAGATGCCTTTTGGCATTTTTAGAAATGTAAATTAAGAAAGAGCCTAGCACTGATTCAAAGATCTTAGAATACAAACAAGATGAGTATTATTATTATTTTTGCTATTATTATTTACTTTTGAGTAAGATAGTTCCATAATGCCACACAAATAAAGTGAATCCAGACCTCTCAATTCTCAGTCCAATGGCTAAACTATACGTCAGCCTTCCTGAAATTTTGAGACTATGGGTCCTACTCCCCAAAGAACAAGGCTCAAGCATACACTTCCATCTCCACATATTTTAATCAGGTGGAATAGGTTACATATGGAGACACAAAAAATTGATGTAGGGTAACTACATCTGTTTTACATTTAAGTTTTTAATTAAAAAAAAAAAAAAACACAAAAAACCGGAGCTGTTTTATCAGATAAATATGCAACCCCACTGAAATGGCAGGGTTTCATGAGCACTCCTCATCCCAGCTATTCAGTTTATTCCAGCTTTGCCAGGGAAGTCTCTTAAACTAAAGAATGAACATGTCTCATTTCAGATCAGACCAGTTTTGCATAGTAAGTCACACAGCTAGATGGAGGAGCAGGTTGAGGATAGACCATAACTGCAGGAAAATATTAAAGGCTAATATCACTTTCTTACTCTCTTCTTAATGTGATGTCAGGCTGTATCTGCAGGCATGCTATGCTTGTGAACTGGGGATAAGTTACAGTGGCAAGATCCGTTGCTGTAAGAAACGATTTTCTTCTATACCTGCTAGAGAGTGACAAAGACTTTCTTAAGCTTCAGAAAGGCACTTCTTGTTTGAAATGGAGCTGCTGCTGCCCCATCTCTCAATTTCCTCAACAAAATGCGAGGTAGCGCTCTTTACCATGAAGGCAAATTGCTTCACATTCATCTCAATATTTGATCTATGTTCATCTGAACTATATACTGCTCAGAGGCCAGTTATCCATGGCAGGCTTCAGCATTCCCCAGTAGCCCTACTGTAGTGGTGCAGATGGCTGCAGCTACTCTTTCTCCTGAGAAGAACTCAGACAACCAGCTGTGGTGGTTAGCAACTCAAGTTTAGCATGTAACTTTCAGTCATGGTGAGAACCCATGATTCCCTTATTTTGTCTTTTGCATGTTTTCCCCTGATTGGTTAACACTTTGTCTCCCGGTGTTATGTTTGAAGTTATAGATATTCATTTTCCTTCTTTAATATGTATTAGTTCTAGAAAGTTCCTTGTTCCGCGACGCCCCATTGGATCCTTCCCTAAGTCCCTCCTATGTGTTGTTCCCATTGGTTCCCTTCCTGTCAATCCCACCTGCTTGTCTCTATCCCATTGGCTGAGATCCCTTTCCCCACCTATTCTGTACCCCGTATAAGATCCCTGGACCCTGCCACCAATTGGCCTACTTTGTCCCTGTCTTTTCACGGGGGTAAGCCTGCATGGAACACATACAGAGAGTCCCTTCTCTTTACTTCTTTGCCTTTGTGCCTGCTTAATGGTGACAGAGAGATCCAGCCCCTTTTGGGTGAGGAGCTCTACCCCGTTTCATTGTGTGATGGGCACTGAGTGCCGCCTTCCAGAGGGGTTTCAGCGTTGACCTCCAGGCTTCTTTGTGTCGGTACGCGAGGGGTAAAACCCCCTTCTGCCAGCTCCCAGTGGCTGAAAACCCCTCCCAAGTGGCGCCCGAGCAGAGCAGGGTCTTCTCAAGAAGGACCTAAGGCAGGTCTCAGTCATCAAGGGATCTCGTGCCTCGGGACAGCCACCGGTTCTGTAGAGGCACGCTGCGTTTTAGCAGTGGTGTTCTGGGAGGAGACCAAACCTCAGCTCAAGGACCGGTCATACGGTGAAGGGCTCCAGCAGCAGTTTTTCATTCCCGGGACCTATCTTTCGTGTACATGAGTATCTAAAATTTTTCATAGGGTCCCCGGGGTGGTACATTTTAAGGTTTTTCATTTTATTGCTGTTGGGGGGTGAAGTTAAGTGCAGCCTTTTGTGCTAATTTTGTGTTACTTTTCACTGCACTAGAGGGAGGTTTTTAACCAAGTTGGGGTTCCCTGGAAGCAAGTGGGATTAAGTTTTCTAAGGCTTTTAGTCATTGGGTGTTTCTGTATTTCCCCCTGAACAAATGCAAACACTGTCCTTTTGGGAACAGCCCTAAGGCAGAGCGGGGACACCTCTGTAGTGAAGAGGATTAAAGAAAACTCTTAAGTTCTATCAGGGGCTCAGCGGGGGAGACCAGCAACTTTCTGGGGAAAGAGAAGACTAGTCTAAAGTTGGTGGACCGCCCTCAAGACTTTTATTTGACCCTCTAAAGTAATATGGGTCACTTCTGTATCCTTTTCTGTTAATTGCCTTTTATCTCGAAGGTTGGGAAGAGAGGAAGATGGGGGCAGAGTTCTTTCGTCTTTTACAAGGAGTTTTTCTCACTGCTCTAAAACTCCTTGTTCAAAAACATTATTATTATACCAGGGAAGGTTTAAAATATTTTGTTCAGTGGTTATTTAGGCAGTGGTTAGTTGACTATTTAAAGCGCTTCGTGTGATGGTTATTTATGTCGCAAAAAGGTCTTTGCTTTACAAACTAGCAAAAGCTATTGATAGTTTTATGAAACGGTTGGGAAATGTTAACCGCAGTTAAAAAATCCTTCACCGCTTCCCTCTCCCTACATCCCTGTTCCCTCTGCCCCGCTTCAAGGGAAACCGGGAGATGAATTCTGCCAAAGTGCACAGGTCCGCTACCGTCTGCCTGTTCTCTCACGATCTCCTTTGTTCCCTGCCCATGGTGGTGCTGGCCAGGCCACCCCAGGTCCTACCCCAAACCTCTTCCCTGTACCCATTTCCCCAGTTTCTTCCACTTTAAAGTTGTTCCAAGATCGTGGTGGCAGCAGAATCAGTTCCACTATCCCACCTGCTACGTTTATTTTTAATTCTGCCATCTCCACTGCCCTCATCCAAGATGGCAGACACCTTGTGGCGCCCACGGTCACAGTGGCGGGCTTTTTGCCTGCGCACGGTCCCTCTTCCGTCCCTGCCCCCCCCCCCGCATCGATACGTGTTGCGTCGGGCCCTTCCCCCTCCACTGGGACTCCCTTCCCAGCCGCGGACCCTGCCTCTCCCTCCTGTGTCCCTGTGCCCTTCATCGCTAGTCCTGCCCATGAAAACCAACCCACCTCACATTCGCACGCGGTTGAGACCAAGAGTAGGGGCGGTAGCAGCCAGGGAGACTCCAAGACGCTCAGGGACAGCGGCACCTCTGCATGCGCTGCCTTAGTATCCTTCCCTTCGCCACCCAGCCACAGTGAAGCTGCAGCCACCTGCACCGCTACACCCTACCTATTCCAAATGTTCTATGTGGTCTGCTGCCACTCACAAGCTTACCGTTGCTCATTTAAGGGCCAAATAACAGCAGTAATTTTACCCATTGATGCATTTATCTCTGGAACATGCTCACAACTGTCCTAGTTTCATGTTCCCAGCCAGCACTGTGTTAAAATACTTCTCAAATAGATCCTGTTTTCTTATGTCACAAAGGGCAAAGCATCATTTGATGCCATAGTATTACCATGCTGAATTTGGTTAGACTCCTTGCAGGATAGTTTAGGTATGGTTGGCCACCTCTTGGCTCTGGGAGCTGTGCTTAATGACTGCTCAAAATTCCCTTCAGCTCAATGTATTAAGTTTGTCAAGCCATTCAAATCACAAAATTGACTTTAGAACACAAAATAGTCAGAAATAAATTAACCTGTTGGAAGTTTTTATATTTGTCTTCTGGAATCTAAGCCTTTAATTCTAATTTTCAAGCTTTAGTTCATTGGCACATGAGATGGGAAAAACCTACAATTTAAAATACAAAATCCCCAAATTTCCAACACTTGCTAATACATGTCCTTTGTTTTTATTGCTTCATGCAAAGCAGATAAAATGTCATGAGATCCATTATGAATTAAGAGTTTAGGAACAATGGTCTTGCAGGACTTATCTAACACGATGTGCTGAAACTAAGAGACTGATATTTTTTAAAAGATTCTAAAAATCTGAAATTTATATTGAAGTTCTTTATATAGGTTAGGCATCTATAGTGCTCAAATGTGATTTCTGGGTAGGTTGAGGAGGACTAGAAAGGAACCATCATGATTAGAAAGTGGAGAAGACATTTTAATCCTTGCAGGAAACTCAATTGAAAACATCATCACCACACCACCACTACTATGGCCAGTAGTTGTACTTTAAATTTTGACAGCCTGATTTAGAGTATTTCTCCCTAAAAATACTAAAATAATGTTTCCTATTCAGATCACACTGAAAAACTATTTTTTTAATTAAATTATTTCAATCTTTTGCTTGCAAAAGAAAGGTTAAGCTGTTTTTGAAATACTTCCCTGCAATGTAAAATGGCTTAATAATTTCAGTCCTATATTGGGTGGTGAAGCTTAAAAGCAGTTACCGAAACTTACAAATTATAAATTAAATTTCAGCTCAATATATTCCTATTTCTTTATGCTATTAAAACTTCATATGCTTCAAAACAGAATAGATACAGCTTTAATGTTTAGAAGAAGCTCTGCATGTAGTTAGCAATCATTTCTTAATCCTGGAGACAAACTTGCAATAACGTTAATACTCATGAAACTCTGATGATCAAAAGTTGCTCGCTCAGGCTGACTAGTACCACTTCTTTTGAGATAGGTTTTTCTTATGTCTCAACTTCTCACTGTAGAAGCTCCACATGTTTCTTTGTACTCTCATGTTCATGTAATGGAACCAATTTTCTCTTCAAAAAGGATTTCTGGTTAGAAACCTGTTCCCTTGCCCTTGCCATTTCAGAATCCTGCCAAAGAGAGATAGCAGGAGTAGAGTGCAGTGAGGAGGTCAGAGGAATGGCAAAGGAGATGTCTGCATAGACTACAGCTTTCTTTTTTAAACAATTGCCACACATTCTGCCCTGCCAATCAACTTGCTTTCAGAGAAATTCAAAAGGTTAAAGCAGAAGTCATTCCTGGAAAATTCCTTGGTTTTTAGTTAGTATCCAGTGAGCTTAAAAAGTAGGAAAGTAATAAAGTCACTAACAAATATTTTGCCTAAAGGAATATACAGACTGGACAAGCTTTAAAAAAACACCAATAGTAATTTTCCCCATTGAAACTAGTCCAAATTCCCACTGTTTTCCAGTGGGACTACAAATAGAATCATGTCTCATCCTATTACTCATTTTAACATTGTTTTAGGACAACTATCACTCCTTTCATGATTACTGTCATTTTGATTATATCAATCTCTAGGAAAAATAGTCACCTACCATGACTCCACTCTGCTATGCCATGTCTCAAAACAGAGACATTTTTCTCTATTTTAGGTTTATAAATCCACTAAGACACCTATATTTAGCTATTAGACATATCATTTGGGTTTGTTTACGTGGTACAGAACTGTAGTTTTCAGCAACCCTTGTTCCTCACAGCAAGATATAAAAAAATTGTTCACATTTAAAGGTCTAATCTAGGACTTGGATGACCCCAGTGTCAGTTCCCTACAGTGCCAAAGAAATTATTAGAGCTACAAAGGCATCCTCACATAGGATAACTCACAAAATTATTTGGTCTTTATTGCAGGATCTAAGCAGATACTGCAGTAAGTCTCCATGAGCATGCCATCAGAACGTCTCAAACACATGGTCTCTGTTGCTCACTCCCCCTGCTTCTATGAATCCTCCATTTTTTTCCTTGGCTCTGTTTCACTAGAAAGGATTATAGAATATTCTGGAATCTTGTTTCTAAGCCTAATTATACTAGTATTGTCCTAAATGGTGAACTGAGTTTGAGAAATCTAGTACATCAATGCTACTTCTTTTGTCAAGCATTTTGTCTTCTGAACTACTGAAATATGGGGGTCTTGACACAGCTATTAACACTTTTAGTGTAAACAATAAGCATGCTTTATACTGTAGATAACAATATATATTACTTTCTAGAGTCTTACATGAAATTTTGCAACAAAATCCACAAGCCTCTTAACACTCTGGCAGGTCGTAACAAGCAAGGTCTGTAGCTTTTCCCCATTCCTCCAGCTGGCACCAGTTTTATGTCTTTCTTATGTTCCTCTTCAAAGGCGCCCAGGGGCAGCAAAAGGAAACCTGCTCATGCCCTTAGAGCACTCATAATCTTGACTGCCCCTGTCAGGGCTCTCCAAGGCTCCCACCACAGGACCCTGTGTCAGCCATGTGACACCATGTGGCTCAGGAAGCACTGAAAGAAAATCTGTACTTGAAGAGGCAGAGTGACCAAAAGCATACCCAGGGCTGTCATAAAGAAGTAGCCCAACCCCTGATGCTGTGGGAGATTTGTTTACAGACTCTGTCTCTTCTGAATTTGCGTTAAGTTTTTTCTTCAGGTTTGTGTTCAAGTAAAATCTAGCTTTAAAGCTGGGGGGGGGATTTGTTGTTTTATTGTTGTGTTTTAAAACCAACCTTTTTTAGTACTTTGGGATATTCACTGAAAGGAAAAGGTTTTGGCAGAAATTACTGGCAAAGTCCTGTTATGCCTCTCAGACCAAGATCTGTGCTGTAAAACAAAGTTCTGCTTTGTTCATCACCCCATTCCACCCCAGCCCAGCACAAAATAAGTTCCACTTTACATCTCCATTAACCCCACTTCTGCTGAATTCCTGCCTCTTCCATCATACACACTGCTCAAGAGAGCCTCAGAGGTAGCCCAGTGCAGTGGTTTGCATTTCACCTTCTAAATGCAAAAAACTTACTTTTATGGTGACATAAACTCTGATCCAATAAAATATGCTTTAAGAACCACTTAAAATGGGTTTTAATCTGAAAAATAAATCCATCACTTTTCACTCTGGCAAGACCCTAAAGTTATGTCAATGAAGAGTTTGGCCTGCTTAAGATCTGCATTTTTCTACATACTTAATAACTTGCATTTTGTGAGAACATTTTCAAATTACTAAAGAAGTCACAATACTGGCGCAAACTTCTTCGTGTTCATATTCTTAAGGTCATATGAAAATATGTTACACTTCCCTGCAAACCCAGTTAACATTAGAAGTCTCTGACACTTTATCTGAGACAAAGAGATTTCTGGGGAAGCTTTCTAACCCCCTCAATTGTTATGCAAGTAGTTAAAATATTGAAATGAATGTAAGGAGTTATACTCATACACGTCAGTCCTGTTATAATTTGGAGACAATGAATAATATATTTCAGACAAAGTGAAGGCAGCAATAGAAGTAAACTAAAATAGGAAAATTACGCCCACCAGGCATTTAAATTTAGGAGCAGAATAAATTATCCATACATTAAAAGGTTCATATATTTCAAAGAAAGCATAAAAAAGTTTAAAAAATAACTGAGAAAATGTAACAAAAAGCAGAATAATTCCAAATGTGATCAAAGCTGGTGAGAAAACCTATTAAATGGATATCCTTATTGCACAAAAATTACAAAATACTACTTTCACAGATCTACTCTTTTAACAGATATTCACTTAGAGTGTCTGCTGTTTTATGAAACAAGTTTTAATCTGGTACACCAAAAAAAAAAAAAAAGCGTTACAATTAAGAGTTTTATCCATTCAAATTTCTATTGCATTTTTTCATCTTTTGCCACAATGGACATTTTTTGCTTTTAATCAAGTGTACTCTTTTATCTGGTATACTTCCAAAAGGACTTCCATACAGACTTGTATGATTCAGTTCACTGCATATGCTATTCTTACATATATATTAATTAAAAAACTCAGAGTGTTTGAAGAAACCCCCAAAATACCTCAATCATTTTCTCAGGTTGAAGAGCTGATTCTCCCAATATTCATCCGGGCCTTAGTTACTACTTTGTTTATGTAGCACTTTCAACCCTTTCCCACTGCCACATCTGTAACAGGATCTGAACTGTTACTGTCCTGATTTTATAACAGATTGTGATAAAAGTATCTGAGGAGAACTCCACGTTTTGTCACTAAGGTGGCTTCAGAATTAGGAATAGAGGAGATGCTCTTACTCATGCTATGACTTAAGAACAGCCCTACAAACAAATTTTATCAGACCTCCAGTGAACTGAGCTAATGATATATAATGTCCAGTGAGGAACAGGCTCTTCCCTATTTTATATTGCCATTTAACATTGCTATTTAACAGAGATTACATAACACTTCCCAGCTTCAAATGGAATGAGCTGCTTTGTACCTAATTCTGAGAGAATTAATACCTTCAAATGAATCCAGCCAGGACAACCAACACCGGTGTGACAAGGGACAGTAGCACAGTTCAGTGGCTTTCTTCTGTGGTCAGAAGTGGTTGCAGAACAGTGACCAGTGGACTGCAAGTCGGACTGGTCACAGAAAAGTGGATTTCAGAGATAGGCATGAAAGCATTTTACCGTCTTACAGAGCACTGACGATATCTGACTTCATTGTCTGACTTCTGAGAACCACGTCATGGTACCATGTCAGAGAAGTAACAGTGAGTCAGTTTGCTTTTTGCAAATGACTTGTGGTTATGTCATTTAATTATGTGATCACAGAGAAATGAAGGATAGATCATAAAATTACATTAGAATTGTGTAAGATCCACACAAAAATGCGTAAGATCCATACAATATTAGGAGATATTTCATACTAAGAAAAGTTCAGGTGGCAGACACAGGAGTATGACTCCTGATTTCACAATAGTGGGAAAGTTATTTATTTTTATTTGCCATACCATACAGATTTATTGCTCTAAGTTTATCCAGTGTGCATCCTGGGCATCTCCCAGGCACCTGCATACAAAGGAAAATTATGCCACAAAACGATAGCTACTATGCAACTATTCTGTGTATTCTCGTGTGTGTGCAGTAAGTGTGGCTCTGTGTGAGGTGGTTCATTCCACTTGGAAAGCTGGTGGCATTGTATCCAGTGTGTATTAAAAACATCTCCAAAGGGACTTAAAGTGTAGCAGTTTTCATGCTGTAAACCAAAGGCTCTATTATTGCATACTTATTTGATGTATAAAAGCCACAATAGAGCCACAACTGATGTAAGAAGGTCAAATCTCTGTTGAAAATCATTAGAGGTTCATCAGTATGATGTGTGCCATTATTTATAACTTAATGAATGTTAGCTAAAAATCACTGAATAGCACTTTACTTATTAACATATTTCGAGCTATCTGTGCTCAGCGCTACCATAATTTTGGTAGCATAGCTCTGAAATATGCAAGTCTTGCTAGCTTATGGGGAATACATGGGCAGAATAAGAATGTTCCAAAGGGCTGTGTTCTTTCTGAGGAAGAATAAATGCATACGAGATTCCCAATCAAGGAAATTTTATAGTATGGAATCCAGACGAGACTGATATATAATGCAGAAATTTATGCTTCTTAATTTAGCTGGTCAAGTTTAATGGAAATTATAGGTTTGCTGTGAAACAATATAGCTAAGGAGTTACACAGTAGTAGGTCACCAAAGAAGCCATCCCTCCTGCCTTCCCTAAACTTAGGTCTTTTGGGATATGTGGTTCAGTCACTGATTGGTATTTGTAACATGTTGTGACTAGTAAAATTCAACTATTCCATTTTGTGAGAGCTGGATCTTTACCTGCAACTTCTGGCAGTGCAATTTCACTAGCTCTGAGTGTAGGGTTTTTTGACTGATGAGTCATTCATATGAAGTTCTAATGAACACATAATTACATCACTGTGTCAATTCCTACAATTTTAAAAGCTTTCCCACTCCCACCAGCAGGGTTTTTTTTTTAAATGGCTGGATACCTAGAATTGCCCTTTCTTCAGTGATTTGAAGTAGGAATATATCACCTGAAAGCAAGATAACAGGATAAAATTATCCTTTATTACTTTTGGGACAAAAGTATATAAACTTTAGGCCTCCAAAACTAAACTCTCACTCCAAATCTAAGCTTCACAAACACAAAGAGACAAAGGGGTGTGGTCTCTGGCTGCATGTGACTATGCCCTGTCCATACGCTGGCAACCTCAAGTTGCAAAGGAGCATGGATTTCTAGTTATGTTAGGAGTGATTTGGGACAGATCAGAGTGCTTTTCTAAACACTGACGGTAAAGAAATGTACATCAAGAGATGGCAGGAACTGTCCAGGCTTTTGATGGAGGATTAATGAAAGATGCAAAAGAGGGATAATCTATAATTTCCTGTCTAAAGTATCAGGCTGAATAACCGAATTGCTCAGAGACAAGGATCTTATTTTCTCAAAAAAACCCCTATATTTTTTCTAAAATGTGGGGTCCTTTCCAGGGGGCTGATGACTCCTAGGAAGAATCTCCAGGTCACTCAGACATGGGGAATCAGCTTTGCATTTTATAAGGCCAGACAGTTTCAGAATTGTGAGTTGTGCTGAACAAATTATTGATAGAAAATTAAGAGAAGTTAATGAAATTGGAATATGATCGAACCATAAACTTTCGCATCTAGTATTTTTCTGCATATTCAGCATACCTTATTCTTCACTCTCTCATGTATGTGAATAGCTAAATAATGTAAATCATCATTTTACTGATCTAAATAAATCCTCATCAGATAGCTTTAATTACGCAGGTATAGTACAACTCCAATCCCAATGGAAAATGAATTGAAGACAGTTTTTAAAAGGATAAAGAATGGTGGATTCTAATTTTTACTGATGAAAGAAGATGAGTGAATTCTGCAAATAGAGGAGCTGAACACTCAGGATGCAGAAGCTTCCTTTGTATCTTATTTTCAGCCAAAGAAAAATAATATGTCTTTCTTCTTTTCCTTTAGGAAGGGAAAAAAAAGCAAAAAAGCTGTGTTTTTCTCCCAAGTTATGTCATTTCTTTCATATATGTCTTTTCTTTGTTCAAAAAAAAAGCTTTTGCCTCTTGCCTACATGCCTGGTTTTCAGTGCCATATGTCAAAATCTTACAGTCAACTTTTGATTTTATCACCTATTCAGTACACAAGAAAAAAAGCAATTACTTTAAGTACGCGGTATGTGGATTTTTTTTTAAATTTATTTCCATTTTAAAACCTTATATTCCAAATCCCAGTCTTAAAATTTGCCAACACAATATAATTTTGTGATGTCTTGCAATTAAATCATTCTGATTTCACATTATCATGAAATCATCCACTTGGAGAAAATATCTACGAGTCCTGATTTGCCTTTCTGAATCTATTTTTCACAGTTGCAAAGTCCTGGTGAAATAAATTAAATTACTACAGCAGTATGTAACTAATTTTATGTAAATTAAGGTGTTAATGTTCTGAAACGCATTCCTGAAAATGGTCTGTTTTCTCTTGCAGCTTTTCTTCATTAATGCCACAATGGAAACCCAAAAATTAATTTCTACAAGACTAAGTGTTGTTCCCTGACCTTTAAAGGAATTAATTTTATAGATAGTCTTAATGGTCATCTGACACTTCTCAGTAACCCACCCAAATAAATCAACACCCCTGCCTGCATGCCAACAGAATGGGTGAATGTGAGTAGAGGGTTTTTTAAACATCGGATGATCTAAGCAAGTTTTAGTTGTGTTGCTGGGTACATAATTATTGTAATGTTTTAACCTCTGTTTGTAGCAGTCCCCTAACACAAGCAAAATTGATGCTGTAGGTTACCAAGAAAATACAAGATTAGCAGAATGAAAATAAGTATAATTAGAAACCAGAAAAATGCAAAGTTAGAAAAAGCCTTATTGTTTAACTAGAAAGGCTCAAGTAACAAATATATTCAGACAGACAAAAAAGAGGCAAAACTTAAAAAAGGTAGCTAAAACCTCAATTTCCAGCTACCAGTTTCCTCACTTTGTCTGTCATCAGATTAGACCGAGAGAAGCCATGATTATCTTTTTAATTGATTTTGCATACAGGTCCAAATTGATTCTATGTTAATTTTTTTTTGATGTATTCTAAATAATCATCTGGAGTATTTAAATAAACTGGGTCATGTCCTTCAACTACTGGGTAAGCAATTATATTGGCTTTCTGCTGCTACAACTTTTCTGCATGTATCAGAATATTATATACAGCAGGGTGATTTTTATAAACTGATAAACTCTATCAGTTTAATGCACACCACTTGCCTCTTCAGTGTGAAGGATGAAAAGATGAGAAGATATTCTTGCTCTGTTTCTGAAAGTCCAGTTTCCAGAGAAATTTTCTTGCCCTGGTTATTTTGCCTACATTGTACTAGTTTATCTACTTGCCAAAATCTATGAAAGTTTTGACATTGGCCTCAGTGAAAAATCTGATGGTTTTGCATAGCCACATACCACTGAGTGGTATGCTCACTAATGCTACCACATTAGCATCTCAGTGTTACAAAGTAAAAGTTACCAATTCTCATAAAATAGTTGTATTCCTCCTAAAAGGTCTCAATCTGAGATCAGTATAAGAAAATCTAAATATTTTTTTAAAAATGAACATGAATATTAAAAACTTAAAATCCACGCTCTCAACACAAAGAATCATGGATTTAGAAAAAATTGGAAATAAATGTTGGCAGTCCAGATTATTTTTTATTATTTGAATGTGATTGACAATGTTATTTGTATTTTTCAGCTATGCAATATACATATATAAATATATATATATATAAAGAAGATATAGTTAATTTATTTTCCACAGTGTGAAGATATTTAGGATGGTTGATTTAAGCTTGCCTGAATTCCTAAAGGTCTGTACCCCCACTTTTATCCAGCATGACTTCAAAAAGAGTCTTTAAACTCTTCCAAGCCAGTCACTTCATGAAACTGACTGAAACTCAAGAGTGACCAAAGTTGATATATTCTAACAGCACCAGTAATGCTTCTGAGCCATGCAGGTTAATGAGTTACTGCTGTGCATCAGCTAAGGGTGGTGGCTGCTTATTCACTCTGTTTGTGCCAAACACAAGGTAAAACACATTAGGTTAAACTTTAATGAAAAAAGGTTATACTACTAAAAGGTTATACTTTGGATTCACCAAAGGCTAAGAGTTCGTTTAGCACCTCTTAAAGCAATGGCAACTTGATGAAATAGCTGAGCCCTGTACAAGAGAGATTAGAATACAATAATAGTCCAGTCACCCTGATTTCTGGTTCCCTGTTGTAATTATTAAACAAAATCCAGATTCATAGATTTTTCTGGCAATATTTATTTGTGCAAGGAAGTATGTTGTCAAAAACTTGAGTAGCAGTCAGCTTCATTCAATCTGTAAGTGAGTAATCACCATCTCTCCTCTAGTATTATTTCCTTAGAAACTGAGATCTGGGCCTTCAACCACCTTCACATGTGTCTAGACTGTAAATAAAAATAAACTTCTTCTGAAAGTTAGGGCAGTTGAACCTTGTGTATACAGTCTACTAGAATGGAGGCAATACCTATTGCAAGGTGGTACATGAAAAGGAGTGGCTGGAAAGGCAAAAATGAAATAAACAGAAGAGCAGTCATGTAAAAAGTTTCCCTTTGAAAGCTATGAACAGTCCTGAGAAACAGGAGAGAAATTGATGAAATCTACTCCACAGCTGACATGAATTCTGGAGTAAAATACCCTCTTGACATCATGGAAGCTTATATATCCTTCAACAGGGAAGAATGGGAAAACGTAAAAAATTCATAGGGTTTTTTCTGAAAAAATACGGAATTTTCAAAGAAAATTTCTTGATCTGAAAAATTACAAAAGTTACTGAATTTAGCTTTAATTGCATATAATCTACTGCCTGATTTCAATTGAAATATTATTTCTTTCATTTACTGTTTCTATATATATGAAGGTTTAAATTTTCAAGTCCGTTACATTTATGCATACTCTTCTAAAAGAGCCAGCATAACCACTACTAAGTTAGTATTCCAGCACTTTTATTTAGACACATGATTCTCAAAAGTCAAGCTTTGTCTTCTGGTTTCTCATTCAGTAGCTTTCTTGTACAGTTGAAGATGTGTAAGGTATTCTCAGCCAGACCTCCTGTGGATTCACACAATGACTGAGGTTGGAAGGGATCTCTGGAGGCCGTCTTGTCCAACCCCTTTCTGCTTAAGCAAGGCAACTTAATATTGTCTGCCCAGGACCATGTCCAGACAACTTCTGAATCTCTCCAAGGATGGAGACTCACGACCTCCTTGGGCAGCCTGTGTCAGTCAGTCACCCCCACAGTGAAAGAGTGGCTGCTGATGTCAAGATGTCAGGAAGCGTACCTCTGGTCCTGTCACCAGGCACCACGAAGAAAAGCCTGCCTCCATCCTCTGTCCCTCTTCCCTTCAGGTCTTTATACACATTGATAAAGTCTCCCGTGAGCCTTCTCCAAGTCAAACAGTCCCAAATCTCTCAACCTTTCCTCATAGGAGAGATGATCTAGATCCTTATTTATCTCAGTGGTGTTTTGCTGGATTCCCTCCATATGCTTCGTGTACTGGGCTGTAGAAAAGACAGGAAATGTCACCTCCCTTGACCAGCTGGCAAGGTTTCTGAAGCAGTCCAGGACACTGTTGACCTTCTTTCCTTGAAGGGGCTAATTTCTGGCTCCACCAGCATCGACCAGCTCATGTCCTGCAAAATTACATTTACTGGTCAGGCCCCAGCAAATACGTGTGTGGAATTATTCCTCCCCAGGTACAGGACTTTTTACTTTGGCTGAAATGCACAAAGCTCCTGTCAGCCTATTTCTCCAGCTTGCCAAGGCCCCTCTGGTTGGGAGTGCAAACCGCTTTCTCTTACTGGTATGGCAAATTTTCCTCCAGATCATTTTCCTAACCTGGGACTTCTTACAAGTACTTTCCCCTGCAGCATGATCTCTTGGTTTCTTTCTGCCTGAATGGAAGCTGAGTGTAGCAAAGGGTGTTCTTGAAATCAAGATTCTCCAGGGACCAATTTGTCCTTTGACACCAAGTAATATATGTGTAGTCACACAATATATTAAATGCAGTTTAAAAGTAATAATGTTTGAAATTGGTTTTGCATCTAGTGTGAACAAGACTTTTGAAACAAGAACAGAACCTTTTGAAACAGGTCGGAGTTTAGGAAGGCTGGTGCAGCAATGCAGAAGTGCAGTTTACTGTAGAAGGTAAAATCTTGGCAACCGTGGTCCTGTCTGCTCTACAGCTCTATTGGAGTTCGCACATGGAGTTTCAAATGAAAATAGATATGCTTCATCATTCTTGTTCAGTATGTCCCTTCTCCATGGTGCCTTATTATTATTACAATTTAATGTGGTGGCACCTAACTGGCAGAGTCAGGTTATATTCCAGTGTGCTAAACAAACGTAATAAATGACATGACAGTCCCTGCCACACAACATGGACTTCACCCTGACAGGACTAGATCCAGCGAAGGAAAAAGCAATGATCTATTCTGACAAGATTCTGAAGGTATTTAAAACAGATGGAAAACCCTAGACTCAGTATGAATGTCCTCCTTAACTGCCTTGAGTCAACATGAGGTAGTTTATTTCATACAGATTGCTGTACAGAGCCAAGAGCATGGATTTCCATACCAAAGGCTGATAGACAAGTATGTAGTTCCACATACTATGAGGTCCAGTAAATACTTATTCTCTGGTTTTATACTTTCAGTGGCACTTTCTGAAGCTCACAGGTAAGCTGCCTGTTGTCCAGTTTCAAAGTCTGTCTAATGACAAACGGATGTAACTTGGTCATGCCAAACTTTTGGTTGCCTTTGGAAAAGAGATGCAGGAATTATGGCTGCAGAAATCAAAGGCCAGCTCTGGTTCAGAAGAAAACAGTCCTTTCCTAATCTGCTTAAAAAATAATGGCATTGCATTCTGCTATAGACTTTTAAGTTATGATTACTATTTTCTACCATATAGAAATAAAATTTTAAATATTAACCACCATAAAAAGATCTTTAATTAATATTCATATGCTGTGTCATATTTAGAGGCACAGAGTGCACAAGGATATTCCCTTCTTCCATCAATATGTAGTCTGAAAAGCCAGCCTGATACCAGTATATTAGACTTGGTCTGAATTTCTTTGTATTTTTACGTTCACTTTCCATGTAACATATCGAGCTGCTCATGGGCAGACATCATAAAATGTGGGAAATTATTTGTGACTGACTGTAAGACAAAAGCACTGCTATTGCTATTTGTTAACACTAGGGAAAATAATGCATTTATGTCTTCATACTGGTGTATTTGGTAAGTAAATATTACATAACATAGTATTAGATGCATTAACATAATGTAAGACCAATAGTCTTTAATAAATTTCCCTGCTTTGATACTGAAACAAAGAATTGCTGTTATGAACAAGAACATAACACCTGCATTTTTCACCGAAAAAACATTTTGCATAATGAATTCTCTAGATTCTGCTATTGTTCAGTGAAGTACACACTCATGCAGAGAACTGCAGGATGGGGATTTCAATAGGAAACTAAGCTAATTTACGGCAACATCTAAGTAATAAAAGAAAGGCATGAAAAACATGGTAAATCTGTGCCTGAGCACCCTGCCTTTCAAAGAAATGAGACTACAAGGTAATACAGTGTTTTGTGTTTACTGGAATCTTGGATGTAATGACAGGCACAAGTGTAAGAAGCCAACATCAGTCTTGTCAGTTTTGTTAGTCTTACATAGGATAGAGTGTGCACGCTCATATTCTTCTGGACCTAGACACTGTTCTGTGAAAATGAAGCCAGGTTTCGCTTCATATTTCTTATGCACAACATCCTTCTACAATGACACCAACACTACATGTTTTTGATTGTTTTTAGTAGTTGCGATGGATTATAAACCTTAAAATTTGTACAGACCCTAAATGTCACCAATATTACTGAATGCAAAGTTAAAACAGCTTGCACAGATGAGAAGTGCCTTTAGAACAGCAGTAGTGAAATTTATCCCAGCAGATGAATTTCTGTTATATGATTGCAAAATGAATCTATTTTTTTAAATGGGTAAAGGGAAAGGACAGTCAGTCTGAGATTTACACCTGATTTGTGCTATAGTAATCTTTGAAATTAAGAAGTGTATCCTTGCATTTCATTAAATTCTGGCTAATGAGATAACTGTCTTCCCAAGGAGGGAGTGATGAAGTACTCATGCCATAAAGCATAAATTAATGCTGCAAGGTTAAACACTGGAACTAACTCATGTTTCAACAAAAGCCCCTACCAGCAGTTAAATTAACTGACATAAATACCATAAAATCTGTCTTTATTTTAGTCTCAGATGATGCTTCTTTTTACACCCCTGCTTTCAGTTTGTATAACTCATTTTTGCACATTATTGCATGCGTCATTTGCCATTTAAAGGATCAGCTTCAACTGGAAAGAGATTTAAGTAATCAAATACTCAGGAAAAAGAACCTATAGGTATGAGGAATACCCCTATCATACTGTATTTTGCCAGTACGCTTTAAAGAAAACACCACAATAGACAACCAGAGTTCAAAGAAACAGTTAATTATGTTGAGAATAAACGAACGAAATCTACTTTTTCAGCTTTTTGATAGACATTTTGAAAAAAATGCTAAAGAAAACCTGTGGTGATAATAGGTTTGATATATATTCTGGCAAAAAATTATATCACATTAATGAGGTGGCTTAAAGGGCTCATGCATTTTGTAGGAGGCATTTCAATGTATTAGTATAATTAGCAGTGATGAGAAAACTGTTTGGAACTGAATTACCTCTCACGAGTTCATTTGAGCTATATGAAATTACACCATGCAAGAAGGAAAATTATGGAGCCATCCAGAGAGAGTTCATGCCTGATTTGATCATAGTCACTAATTGGATGATCATTTTCGTAAAGCTTTTCAAATGGTTGACAGTTTCTGCCTCTCATTTTTTTTAATGGACTAGCTCTTTATTTCTTGCACTAAGCAACCAAACATACATTTGTTCAAGATTTTGGTGTTTCTACAGGGACCTACAGGTGTAATTGTCACAATCTGAGCAACCTTTGTCCCCTAATTAGCTGCTTTTTGGGGACCCCTGATGAGAGTTGCTGTTCTTGTTAACAATCTTAGAGAATACCTGATGAGTAATACTCTCCAAAGTCTGATGCATGTCAGAAGACACCATATGACAGCAATTTAATGAAGTTAAAAAATGACTTGATTCTGATGGCTGGAATAGTATCTGTGCTGTACAGCTTTTGATTTCTGTTGGTCTATTTATTTTTTTTTCATCATGAATTGGGTGTTCTGAGGAAGGATAACAGAAAGGGGAAGGATACAGGAAGAAAAGCTTATTAATGGAAATACTTTATGAACCCTTTTTCTGTCCTTCTTAATATCCAGTAACACTGAGCAAATTGAAATGGTGTTAACATCCTTCATATATTTTAAATTAGATGCCTGGTATATGAAATACTTGATCCGAGAGTTATTAAGCATTTAGCTCAGATCTGTTTTACAGCTTTTTAATAAAGGTCTTCATTTTTCAGGGGCTTGGGGTTTTTTTGTTTGTTTGTTTTTTGGAAGGGGCTTTTTGCTTGTTTTAATTTTTCTTCCCTTTATTTAATACAAATGTTTTGCATTAATATTTGGGCTTATTGTCACCCCACGTGTAAAATGTTACTTAAAAACATTTTGCTTAAAAACTTTTTAAGTAAAACAGTACTTTCCACAAATAATACATCTGGGTTGAAAAATCAGGAGGAAAACAGAAATAGAAGGGCTTTACCGTCTCTTTAAAAAAAAATGAATGATAAGCTTAGGAATACTTTGCCTCAGTTATAAGGTATAATTCAATGTTGATGAGTTGCCAATTTCCTGTGTAGTGTTTGTGTGGACTGGTTGGAAATGCTATTGCAGCCTTTTACAGGAACAGAAGCTCGTTCTGCCTTTCTCTATTTGCTAAAAATTTTCATGAGCTTTTTAGTAATGACTTAAAGAGAACACTAGCACTTATTTGGATGTTATTAATAGACAAACACAGATCTAAGCAAAAATGTTGTCATTACATATGGTATTCTGTTTTCATATAGCTCTCATATTCTAGCAGACTTTACAGAAACAAGTACAAAATGTTATTTAATAGTTTTGAACTTTATTATATTCACTGAATTTTCCGGGAGTAACAAGATGTCTTCCCAAAAATTCTGAAGTCCCAAAGCAATACCTAGAAAAAAGTGATTAATAAATGTCTCTTAGATGAGTCATGATTTGAAACATGTAATTTACAAGAATTTTCAGTAAGAGTCTGGCTAGCAGGTTATGGATTGGAATAACGGAAAAACCTGAAAGAAATTTGCCAGTGGTTCAATATAGGAAGAACATACATATTCAGAAGTGTGTTTGAAGAACATAGACACTGTTCTACTGTTCTAGCTGTAGTTAGAACACCAGCCAGTAATGCAGGTGCCTTAGGTAGGGTTGTTGTTCTCTCTAGTCCAGCAGAAAATTGTTCCAGGAATGCACTCTGTAGTCCTTCGGCAACTTTCGTGTTCAATGTCAGATGGAAGACAAATACAGCACATCCTTTTACATCTCATAAAAATGAATACAGGGAATTCACTCAAGTTAGAAATATAAAAAAGCACTATTAGATCGTTGAGGTCAAATACAGTGTGAAGTTCCCATTTCCAAATCAAGTCAGACTCTTAAAGGACATATGTCAATGGTAATAATATTATAAGAACATTCATTTAAGTAACTTCCTAGAGAAAGCTATCAATATAAAGTAAAATTACTTTCAATGATAATTTCTTTTTAAACTCCAACCTCATAGTAGGCTTGGCAATTTTTTCCATTATACAGCAGTTACTCAGCTAATATTAATATCATGGATTTTGTAGAAACTTGGCAACATGATACAACTGCTCCAAAAAGCTGCTTAGAGATTATTTCCCCTTCACAGGCTACCCCCCATAGACAGTCATAGGGCCACTTCACTGTAGTTAAGATGGGTTAATTTTTCACATGCAAAAGTCATGTGTCATTTTGCACATGAAACTTATTGTTTCAGCTGAGGAAACTTTCAGCTATCTGAGCATATGGAACAGTGTTGGTTTGCAGATACTCTATACATGAAAAAAGTCATCTGAATCAAACAGAATACTAAACCTTGAAGTTCAGGTTTTCCTAATGGGAAAGGTTTATATGTTAAGCAAAGCAAATGAAAGCTCTATGACAGATATTTATTTCATTAAGACATTAAAGCTGGCAGGTCTTCAGTTTGATCATAGCTCTATTGGTGTAAACTCAGTTTCTGTAAGTTTTATTTATTCAGCTTTTATGGTTGTAATATAAGAATTATGAAAAGATAGTTTTACTCATCAGTTTTGTTCTGAATGTCTGAAGTCCTGTGCACACATAAGCAGTGTGGGAAAGAGCTGTGATTGTTTTATATTTGTAACTCTGGTTGTTTATTCATATAGAGAAAACATACCACGATAATAATGATGATGATAATTAGAATAACAATGAGACAGAGTGAGGATTTCAAAAGCAGCAGGCTCAGAAACTGAAACCTTGGAACCTTGTTACTAACCTCCTTTCTAAGAAGGGAATTGATATATCAAATATGAAACACACAGAGAAATCAAATTTAGGGAAGGTTTGTTTGTTTCTGAACAACAGTTCAGATTCTTCCCAACATTCATACTGTGAAGATGCTGTTATTGGATTGGGAAGGGCTTCAAACAATATTTATATTCCTTTGGAAGGATAAAATGAAATCAGTAGGCAGAAGTGGGGCACAGCCTCAGATGTAAATGATACAACTATACTTCTAAAATACAGCATCAAAGGTGGTAGAACCACGGCCATGAAAGAAGCATATAATTTGGAAGATTTAGGACATCATTTCTTTGAAGTGCAAATTTCCCATGCCATTTTCATCAATGAGAATTAAAGTACTGCATTTCCTTTTAAAGGTTAAAAATCAACACATGTCCACTTGTTGGAAGATGCATCAACAAATCAGACACTGGTAATACAGTCCCTGTAATCTCTTAATATAAGCCATTGAAGCACTCTAATTTGTGTGAAACTGTAGAAGTCCCCAAGGACATCACTATAGCCACTGTATAAAGCCCTGTATAAAGTACATCGTTCTTTATCAAGGATTTGTCCTTTGTTGGCCTTTTGACTAGCACTAAAATCTGCACAGTAATATGTGAATAAAATTTTAAAATGTATTGCTCAATTTGTCATCCAAATATTAAGAATACAAAGTTCTTTTTCATTATATTTAACTTCTAGCATTACTTATTCTTCATTACAACAAGTTTCTCAGTCTCACTATTTTCACCAGAAATGCAACTTGTATGACTGTTATTATCACAACTCTAAGGAATGCAGAAATTAATAGGAAAGAGATGGTAAATGGCCCTCAGAACCAATCTGTAAGACTTGAAGTAATTTTATTTATGGGAGATCTTTAAATAAACTGGAGAAAATAGTATCTTACTCCCTGAGAATATCTTTCTTTTACTGAGAACATTATCTGCCTTTTTTTTTTAATCATTGTATTTAATGGGGGTTGGAGGGTAGAAACAGAATCCTTGAAGTCAGCAGTAACTCAAAGAAATATTCCTGAGAAAGACTTCAAGCAATTCCCTAAGCAGCCTGACCCAGGATATTAGCCCTGAAGGCTTTTGCACAGCCACGACTTTCACCACTAGTGGAGACGGCTACACATCCAGATGTTTATGTTGGAAAAAAATCTGTTCCCAGACTCAGCATCTGCTTCCTGAAATCAGCTAAGTCTTCTGTGAATTAATAGAATATTAAGCAAAAGATAGCAAAGATGAATATTGCTTTTTATAGAATAGACCCCACAACACTGTGTTTGTACAGTGTCCTTTCAATGCCAACATTCAAATCAGTGAAAGAAATACAAAAGACCTCTCAAAGAATGTCAGCTTGCAGATACTAAAACATGATTATACAAATTAGGTGGAGAAAATCTCAAAGATATAGCTGTATACCCTGCAGGTGCTTCTTACAACTTTAAAAGCTGTGTTTGAAAGCCCTGAAGTATTGAATATGTGGGATATTTTGCTGTAAGAATACACTTTACCTTTTTGAGATCAGGCATCTTAAAAACTCATTGAAATAAAAGAGGTTGGCAAAATAGGCATGTTCACTTTCAAGTCAGGAAATTTATTGGATATATATTACCTATTCCCAGCCACTGGTCAATTTTGTAAACCAAATAATTGACTAAATTAAACTGGTTTTCTAAATAATCAGCAATTGTATTAATTTTGCCCACTTTTACATATAGAAAATGGCCTATGACTACTTTTTCCAAAGATTCTGCTACTGAAAACATTATAATACCAAGTTTAATATTTCACTGAAAGGTGCCTTACATTTAGCATACTAATCAGAAGGGGAAAAAATTGTGCACTGCAGTATTTTTAGCCCAGCCAGTGAAATCTCAAAAATTTGAGAAATAGAATTCTTACAGCATACAAAGTCAGAAGTGATAAAAGGCAACATTCATCCCCATTAATAGCTCCAGTGACTTCAATGGAATTACAGCAAGAACAAATTTGGCCCAGTCTCCTCAGCACGACAGACTGTTCACATGTGCTGCAGAACTCCTTCTGGGTCTGTGCCACAACTCTTTTCCCTCTCTCTCTCTCTCTCTCTCTTTTTTTTTTTTTAGTGTAGACAAAAACTCAAAATGAGGAAATAAGGAGGGAGGGATCTACTCATACAATAATGTGTAAATTTTCTTCTGCGACCACAGAAGTCAGTGGTGACTACATTTAAATGCTTGCAAAATACCATGTTCTAACAGTTTAAGTGTTAGAATTCATGGCAACTCTAAAGATGTTTGCAAAGGATTGATCTGCAGAAAGAAAAAGCAACCATTGTCTTCTTACTTCTCTTAATATTCCAGAGCCACTTCTGAAAGAGAAATCTCAAAATCTTTCTATAAAACAGAAAGAAGGAGGACTTTGCCTTTTCACCTCAGGCAGTTTGTCTGACTCATGTATAAAGCTGTTGCTCAAAGTCACATTAGATATTCTACAACTGTTATTAATCTGCAAGATAAGTTTCTTTATATACCCCACTTCAGTCTTTTTATGCTAACAAAAAAGCCAAACTGTTGATCAATAACCATAAAAAACTGAACATGATTCCAAGTGTTGGCTTTTCAAACCTTCATTATCTCTCAGTGTTGAGATGATAATGAGTATTGCCTGAATCTAGTCGAGGGAAAAAAATCATAAAAATTGCAGACTTCTATACCTGCACTATTCCTTTCTTTAGACATTATTATACTGTTACAGAGTAGCAGCCATTTTTGCATAAATCCAGATTCAGATTACTGAAATCAATTGTTTTTCTATTGATTTTCACAAGCTTTAGAAAAAGCCCTTACTTTATCCTACAGTTCTCAGTAGAAGTCAGTTTCTAACTGCTACAAGGTTTATTCAAGGAAAAAAATACTCATTTTGCAAGTATGTATTAGCTACAGTCAAGGATCAACTCCTACCTAGTTCTATTACTTATTAAGACCCCTCCTCTATTTAAAGCCACAGGGAAAGTAATTAATCTCCGCAGCTTCTCTACAGAGATACAAGATATACTCTCTGAATTAGTATCGTTGCCCATATGTAATGTGACTGTGCATCACTTATACTTAAATCGATGTTTTTATCTGTGTCTCACTTTGTCCACTGCTCATCACATTTAACCACATCTGCACTGTGAGACGTTTGTTTTAAAATGTGAATATATGGTGGATTATTGTTGAGTCCCCAGTTTATGTGAATTTATTTATAATCTTTAATGTATTAATTGTATAGGACTATATTACAGTGTAGTCCTATATTGTAATATAGGACTATATATTTAATACAAATTTTAATATTTTTAATACATTTTATTAGCCAGGAACAAAACCCATTAATATATTAATTATATATATAGGACTATAGTAATATATATATTAATATATATATAATAATAGTAGTATATAGTAATAATATATAAATATTATAGTAATAATATATAAAATAATAATATATAATAATATATATAGTAATATATAGTAATATATAGTAGTATATAGTAATATATAGTATATAGTAATATATATGTTAATATATATAATAATAGTAGTATATAGTAATAATATATAAATATTATAGTAATAATTTATAAAATAATAATAATAATAATAAATAATAATAATAATAAAAATAATAATGATTAATGTATTAATGGATTTTGTTCCCGGCTAATAAAATGTATTCTCAAACTATCTTCTGGTAAGATGTGTCCCTGAAAGCTCCAACATAAAAAGGTCTAGTGCCAATGTAATAGAAAATAACTGCATTCCAATGCCAAACTTGTTTTAGATCTCTTCCTCCTTTTGATAGAACATTGTTGGGCACAATATCAACAAAATGATCTGATTGTGCATGAAAATCAGATTGCATTTAATCTTTAGACAATGTTGCACTCATTGTTCTGTCAAGTCAAAGGCTCATCATGGTATCACATCAGGAAACATGTAGTGGCATTTCCATTTGGATTGTGGATGCTGAGTCTGACAGAGCATTGTTACACACGGTTTGTGATATAGTTGCCCTATTTGTAACTTCTCTGTTCTTCTCTTGCTTTGACACTGTAGGGTGGTAATATTTTTGCTCTCTTCTGTTAAAAAATATTTGACAAGACCTGTGTTGCTTTAAAAATATTAAAACAATTCTGGGAATTATTTAAATAATTTTATGTTTTGGGGGAAAAAGTGTGCTCGATTTGTGCTTGCACAGAAGTGATACTTTCTTTCAAAGCTTCTAACATTGGACTTCTTGTTTTCCTTCCCAGATTCATCTCACCACAGGTAATGGACATTTCTAAGCCCGGACACAGCTTCTCCTTCACACATTTGATCCACTAACACCTTCTATCAGAGAAACTTCCACTCAACATTGCTTTCATTATATCTAAAAAGATTTGAAAACCTAAATATTATCCATATTTAGTCATGTAGGCAAATATGTGCCTTCTCAATTGTGCTTCATTTTTCTCTAGAAGTATATATGTGAGTAATACTTGTCTCTTGACTGATGTGCTGCATACCTGTTTCACTTGATTTGTTCTATGAGATATTAGAATGCATGCTGAGCTCTATATTTTTTGTAAATAACCCTTGCAAATTTTGGACAGTATCTAAACCAGTCTTTTAACATTTTCACTGAAAAACAGGGGCCACCTGATATATCCTCCAGCATCTCTGTTATAGCTTTCCTTTGACTCATTACCAGGGCCTTTTCTGTCTCCTTTCATTCTAAAGGAAAGCAAGAGATCTTCTTCACGTTCTTGCAATCGTGAGGACACTATTTCTTCACAAGCCCATTTGCAAACTCACCTTCTGCCCTTTTCCTGTGCTTTCTTCTCTGTCCTGTCACTTTCAAATATTGCACTTCAGAGAACTCTCTCAAAATTTGAAGGATTTTCCATTCATTCTCTAAACAGATTCCCAACTATTCCTTCTCTGAAATAACCAGTCACATATATAGGTACATATATTAAAAAAATCTATATCTTTAAAGCTTATTACTTAACTTACTACTAATTCTATTCAATATTTTTTTAATCTTTTAGGACTTTTGATCAAACAAAAAGTGTCCTTATGAATGAAGATTTAGTGTCATGGCAAAGACTTGCCTTTTTTTTTTTTCCACAGCAATAGTAGCAGGACTTTTTTTCAGTGTCTTCACTTGGAAAAGACACCATTACCTAATGAGAGGGCACCGACAAGAATTCCACATTCCTACTGCTAACTGAAATCTGCCAAGACTGGCTTGTTTCTTCGCTATGTTTTCTCTGCCAGAATTTTCCTGATTCTTTTTCCAATTCTTCATAAATCTATGGTGAGAACAAATGCAGAAAAAGCAGCATAAGGAAGACGCTTCAGCCTTGCTAAAATTTGGCTTAATTATCATGAGTTTTCCTTTTTTTTTCATTCACCCTCCTGCTCCTTCTCCCCAAAAGTACAAGTTTTGGGTTTTGAATATCTCTTTATCTTTGAAAATATTTCAGATCAGTTTCAAGCTCCTCATAACAGTCATAAGAATAAGATATTTTCTTTCTGTATCTTGAGCTGAAAATGATCTTCTTCAAGCCACCTTTCAAGCTTAAATGGTGCTTTCTACAGTGGAGCTCAGTTGCAGCAACTAGAGACTATGGTTTTAGCAAAACTTTGATGTTTTACCATGCTAATATTTAACATCTGCATATTAGCAGTGCTGAAAATACAAGGCCTACCTACAGATTGGAACCAAGTAAAGCTTTGCCATGAAAGACATACCACAATTTTAGACTCAAGCAGTTTCACATAACATGAACCCTCTAAATTGTTACCTACATAGAAAGGTACAAAAATAAGACACAGACACTTTTAAAAAGCTAATATGTTCCAAATATTCAAGGTCTGTTAATTTTTCATTTCCGCAAAAGTATTTTTCATCATTAGAAATATAAGCAAAAGTCATGAGAGTAGAACAGAGTCCCCAGAGGCATCTAAATGACAGGGGTATAAAGTATTACTTGTACTGAATAGTCTCAGTTGACTTGGAAAACAAGGGCCCCATACTCAACCTATGCAAATAAGCATCATTCAGATTAAGTCAATGGCGCTACCATCATTTATACCATCTTCAGCTGTAGCTCAACATACATTCCTCAATTTGTTTATCATATACAGATAAAACCTCCTAATGTGTATTTGTAACAGGAAGTAAAAATCAATAGACACTGTGACACTAACTACACACACAAACACTGATAATGCAATACATTTCTTTTTTCTGCCTGGAAGCACTTAAGAGAAAAAGGAAAGCACTTAAGAATATTAATCATTTGTGGACCATTTCATTAGACTGCTAATGTTAGGTGAAGTGACGTGTGAGTAGCTTGAAAGTATTGCATATTATACAATGATTTACCATAACTATGCTCATATTCTATTTCATTACTCTCTGCTATCATAAGCATACATTTCTAAAAGGTTTAAAATGTTTGATTTGTATTTAAAAGAAAAATCAAAACAAAGCATATGTCTCATTGTATTTGCACGTCAACAAAGCTATCACAGCAGAAAGATTTGTGCCCAGTATTTACTGGATGGTGTCACATGCTACTTTAACTCACAACATCATGCGCATTTTGCTGCCAGAGTCAGTCCTTTTTATCTAGGTGCCATTGCCACAGAAGTATAACAGCAGGAGCTTCAGCTATGTCTTAGGCTTACATATTTCAATAAATAACAATACTCCAGTAGCATGGGTGACATTCTAATTTGAAATTTAGGCTGCATCTCCATGAGGAATATTTGATGTCATTTTCTGGTTTCAGTTATACTCCTGATAACAATGGTGAGAACAGCCAATCTTTCAAATACAGAACCACATTTCAAGCACAGTTACTACTGCTAAGGCTCATTTTTATTCTGAAAGAGGCAAAGCAGAAATCTAGGCATGTACATCAGGCGATGTTTGCATAAAGTATCAGGTACTTTCATGAGCACCTGCACAGTGGTTCTGTGCCTGGCTTGTGTTACTTATTTGTCATGCCCAAGCAGTTTTGGTCAGAACCACTTCTTTGTCTTAGCTGCTGGGCCTCAGAAGATCCCACACAAATTGCACTCAGAGAAGATTTCTAGAGTGGGATAAAAGGTAAAATTTTAAGGTGACATCCCTATTTGTAATTAAAGTAATATGTTAGCCTGGGCTTGCTATAGTAGGCAATAAAGACAATATTTTCCGTAGAGAAAAGGCTAGCTTTACACAATGGTTACTCATGCACTTATGTACATTCCTATAAATCCAGTTCATCAGGTATCTTTATATTTGGACTGTTCTTCAACGTAACCCGACTGAATATCAATTCTATGTCCACACTGTTGAACAAGTATGTGTTGGTGACAAAATGACTCCACATACTGCCAGATATCTAACAGAAAACTGGAAATGTTTCGTCTTTTATCCCTGTGATCTTGAATTTCAGTTCAGTAATTAAGCAACAATAGTTAGAAAGATGTATAGGAGTAGGCCATTCAAAGGTTTTATGAGGCTGCACATATTAATGCAAATACTGAATATCCCTGTTTGGTCTTTTATGCCCTTGCGTCAGTCTAAATAGAGCTCCATCATCTGCTGGTTCAAACCTGGCTCAGTGTGTCAGGCATGATATGAGATGCAAGGAGTCAGTAGTGTTAGGGGATTTTTACTGGTTTTCTTTTTAAGAGTCATGTTGAAAAGAATACCGTGTACACAGGAATGTGAGAGTTGTGAGGTTGAGAAATGTCACATACAAGAGAACTGGGCAAGAAGAAAAGCAATTCTGTAGCACAGTGTTAGAGAAGTGGGAAGTGGTGATTAATGTTCTTTCTTTTGTTTGGTTCTTTAGTTTAGCACCTGGAAATATTTAAAGGAGAGTGATGAAGTACGGCTACTGAGTTTTTGGTATCAAAGCCGACTGAAAAGGTAGGATTTCTGCATTGTTCCCCCACCTAAGCTGATAATTGGAAGGTAGCTGATTTGGAATAGATTTGTTGCATTTAATTTTTAAGAACTCAAGCCTCTTGTTGTGTTTCACTTTTGGTATTTAAAATAAACATGCTTCATCTATGTGTGTCATTCCATTGCTGCTACTAACAGAAGGATAAAAATCAGTAGCTAAAAGGTAATGACCTGAAATTAAAAAGCCTGCTGTAGAAAGGGTAGGATTTTGCACAATGTCACATATTTAAATATAAAATAATTGGCATCTCAGTTCAATTACACAGCTTTTCAGTCTAAGAGAGAGCAACATCCACAGGAACCAAGCAAAACAATTATTTTCTCTATCTAAAGGTCAAGTTAAAAACCCTGACTGCCATTATTTCAATTTTAAACACCTCCTTGCCCCCCAAAACCCTCTCAAACAATTATTGTACATTTGTGAAGTTTTCGCTGCTCAGAACCTTATTTGCATTTCAGAATGGCGAACACGAGCAGCACCTTGAATGACTATTTTCTGAGATTCCATTAGATTATAATTCACTTCATAGACATTTTAAAACAGTAGTGAGATAGTTTCAACATCTGTTATTTTGCCCAATGCATTGAAGACTCTGTTGAATGAATGGGGTGCATGACAACAGAAAACCAAGGTGACAGGCTTAGATTAAACTAATACACCAACAATAGTATCATTAGTCAAGTACTAACAGCAAATCACACTTGTATTGAAATCTAGAAATAGCTGAAAGTAAAAGGAAATCCCGTAACAATGCATTGGTTTGATAATAGCAAAGAATGATTTAATGAAAGAATAAACATTCAACATGCATTCACATTTCATGTGAAGTGCTCTTGGCTGTTAAGAGTCAAGAGCTCTTCACGTGAAAGTAACATGTTTCTACCTCTTTCAGAGATGATCAACTGAAGGAGCCTTATTAATAGCTATACAGGGCTGTTGCATTGTCCTTCTGAGTCATCTATCCACTTGAATTATTCTCAATTGAGATACAAGTCTGCATTTTCCTGCTGCTGCGTTAACCAGACTGAACACAATGGGTCAGATGCTCGGCTGGTGAGAAGCAGAAGCCAGTTTACACCAGCTAAAAAACTGGCCCATAACATTCAAATGCTTTTATTTAGTTAACTCTAAGTATAGAGCTATTTAAATACAATTCACTCCTCTGGTATAAATTTTAATGCTTCGTACTGTTCCCTATCAATGCTGAGAACACTTTCACGTGAGTGTGGAATAAATGCCACAGAAGGACTGCATGAAGTAATAAACATGATACATTTTACCTGTAGCAGAAGGTGCCCATGGAGAATTTTTGTGCAAAACAGAAATGCATCAACAGTGAGCTGACAAGAAACAGCTTCCTAAAAAGTGATCATAAAAGGGGCAACTGGTTAGTAGCCCTTTGTAACCCCATGCTGTTTATGTTACCCAAGACAACTCCTCACAAGTTAGTGTGCCATTCTAACAGAATAGCAGAAGCTTGGAGCCACTACATTATACGAAAGTGGCAATTAGGTACGTTTATGTCAATTAATTCTGATTTTTGATGCTTTCTTATCATAACTGGTTTTCAATTCCTTTTTCTCTTATAGTTTTAAGTTCATGCATCAAGGGCCAGATTTTCATTTATTAGACTTCAACTTATAACACTAACTTCAGCTGAGTCGCACCAGTTTACTCTCCTCAAGAAGAAGGGTCACCAGACGTACAGAATAGGTGAATCTTACAAATTATCTAGATATGAAGCGGCTATCACTTTCAGTTGCCAAAAAAACCCTCCATGGATTCTCTTTCGTTGCAGATGGCTTATGATATTTGGCAAAGACAAACTCTTCAGGCTGTAGAAGTGCCACCTCATGTTCTGCTTAATTTCATTTCATTTCATTTCATTTTATCTATTTATTAAGTGGTAAAAAAAGGGGGAGGGAGGGGGAGGAAATAATGATTTTCCTTTTCTTATTTGCATTATAAAGAAAATTCTGATAGTCAGCCAAAGTCGCTGACAATCCTAAAAAAGTTTTCCCAGGCAGCAGAAGGGTACTTAGAATTCCTTGTGGGCATTGCTGGGAATTTCTAAGACTAGGTCAGAAAACTGAGTAAAACATAAATGGAATGTCTTCTGATGATATTTCCCCATCCAGCACATGGCTGCAGCATCCTAAGACAAAGGCAATACGAAGGGTGCAAGAATCAACAATGCTTGGGTATAAGGGGCAGAAGAGAAAACAGGGAGCTACATTGCAGTTGTAAACTCCAGGATTAATAGCTGTCTTGGTCTTCATTTCTTGCCTGATTATTTCCTATAGGGTTTGAGCTTTCAGTATAAAACAAACAAACCGAACAAATACAGACTTCTGAGACAAAATTTTGGTTACAGATTTCTGCTTTTCATTGTCTGGAATTTATTGTGTTTTTTTGGGTTTTTGTTGTTTTGTTTTTGTTTCTTTTTTAAGAGGAAATCATCTATATTTAGGAAAAATAGACAAAAACCCCTTTCATAGAGCTAGCTGAACACTTGAACTGTACTAATTTGCCGCGGCTGAAACTCTAATCACATATTGCTTTTTCCACTAGGTCTGTGCCTTATTTGTGCCATAAAAGGGCCAAGTCAGTAAATCTATAATTTCTTTACAATTAAACACATCATTTTCTTATCTAAATAATATTACCTCAGTATGTAATACCCCGATGAGATGCGTTGTCTTGAATACCACCAAATACTGATGCTTAAAGCAGATTCCTTTCCGTTCTTTTTCCAAGGTTCTATGGGTAATGTGTACACCATAGATATATGGGAAAACTTTTCCATCACTGCAAAGAGTGCTGTAATGTTATTAATTACATCTCCACTAAAGCCTACTTTAACCGTGGTGTAGCTCAGAGCAAGATTGCTGTTAACAAGGAAATACCGGATCTGTAACTCTTGCTTCTGCTGCTGCTGGAACAGTACTGTGAGTGCCTTTGACAGAAAGCTGTAACAGGCATATACCCAACAAGAACTGGTTCAATGCCTTTATCAGGTCTGAGCTCTTACTGTGTGGCAGTTGTTTCTAAAACAAGGCTATCCGTGGGAACCTTCAAGTATTTGCTGGAAATATCAGGTGCCCAGACCAGGTTTAGTTCATTGTTCTGAGCACAAAGACTTCCAAGAGCTTCAAGGAAGGTATAAGAGATGTTGTGGTAGAACATAAAATAACTTACCAGCATGAAAAATCCACTCTAGTTCCATCCAGATTGGTGTATCTCCTGAGACACGTAGATCTAGTTATCTTTTCAAAGATTTTTCAATTCCCTTCTAATTTTCCACCGTTTTAAACCCTCTTTTACAATAATTTCAAATCTCTTGATTTCGTAGAACTATTTCTAAATAATAAATGAATCTAAATATAGTTTTAACCAACGTAAATACCTTACATTTCAGAACTAACCAGTGCTTTTACTACAACATCAGATTTTTGAAAGAACAGAGAAGACATTCCATTCTTTCCAATTTTTATACATATGCTATTGTAATTTTTTGTTTATGTTTAAATATTTATTTTATATATTTTAATAATTATTTTGCTACTTTTTAAGTCCACAAACATATTCAGAAATTGACTAAAAGATCTATAAAACAGGACGACTGACTATTGCAACAGTTCTGTGTTGCAAAAACAAAGCAATTATCAACAGTCACAGGAAACAAAATGAAACAAAGTCAAAATAAGCTATAGAAGTTATTTCGCAAGGATTGTAACAGTTTTACCTTAAAATGAAAAATCTGTTTTATTGTAAGGCTTTTCTGGCTGTAACTGAAATGTATATACTTTGTAGGTTTACTTTCCTTTCAGGGTGAAATTGCTTTTACAATTGCAGGTGCATGAAGATGAAAATATGGCCCAAATCACAAGTGAATTCTTGACATTAGCACATCATTTCATGGACTGTTTAACTTGTCTTTCATATATATGTATGTTTTATACCAAAGACACAGAAAACTTCCATGTTATTCTAAATATTCAAAGTGTTTGCGCAGTTAGGGATCTTTCCAACTTCTATTAAAAACAATCACAGTCACAAAGCTAAAAGTGTAAAATGGATCTTAGCTTTCATTACTGTTTTCTATCAGAGTGTCTTAGTGTCAGACACTCTGTAGTACCACACTTGCTTCCATAGAAGTAGTTCTCCGTACAAGGAAGTGTATGTCCTATACAAACACCTCCTCAGAATTTTCCTATTTCACAGACAAGAATTATGCTGCAAACTCCAATTTATTTATTTTCATTCATTTCAAAAAAATTAGGTGAATAAAAAAAAAATTTCCGCACCCCAATCTGATAATCTGTTGTGTGTGATTGAATTCAACAGTAGAAAAGGAAGGAGAAGAAAGGTGCTTTTTACTAATCTTGATAAACACAACAAAATGCTGTTGAAGAGAAAATAGTCTGTAGTTTTTCCATATTTCTACTGGTCCCAGAAAAGACTTATCGATACCAGTGGATTTATATTAGCATAAGAACAGGAAGTGGGAAATACTCTGAGGTTTGGTTTCTGATTAAAAAACCCAGCTTTGTTTCTCTTAAATATACATTTCACTGTGCACTAGCTAGAGGACGGATTTTGAAGGCCATAAAAAAGAGGTGCAGAACATCTTCATGGGAACCTGCTCTCTCTCTCTTTTTTTTTCCTTTTTCCCTAATTTGCATTATGAGCAGTGGAAATACGGTACAGTGGAAGGCTTCCTTCTGGGAAAATGAGTAAAGAGTCTGTAAGTTTGTATATCCAAAGGCTGTTTTAAGAAGGCTGTAGTGAATGGGTGCATTCTGAGACCATTTGAGAATAACCCCAGCATGAATTAAACATGAGAAGTAGTTGTTTAAAGTTTTGCTGCTATTGCCACAGAATGTGAATGATTGCTGAGTAAAGTATAAAAGGACAGCAGATTATTAAACACAAATGGGCTGGCTAGACCCCAGAAAAAAATACTAACCCTTATGAACAACAACAATACAGGCAGATGGTAGTGGCTGCAAAGCACTTTCTAATCAGTGACACAACTTTTATAATACTGCTACGTATATTTAACACAGCTCAGAATTTGTCATTTTTTCTCTGTCATGTTTTTCTGACTTTATCACATGATTCCCTTACTTTTGTAATTCTGTATGTATAAGTAGCTGGTCACAATTTTTCCTGTCTCCAATAGAAAGACAAAGACTAGATTTAAAAGAAGACCACAAGTTACAAGATTAGAAACCAAATTATGCCTCAAAGCTTGAAAGAAGAAAAATTCGTTACATGGATAAGAACATGACTATCACACTATTTCAAAAGGATATTGCATTTCTTTGCATTTAGATCTTCCAAAATATTAAGAAATTCACTTTCATTACATCTGACAATGGGGAGACATTCTGAGATGGACATATTCTTGTACATGCTTGAATAGAATTCAGTGATATGAGGAGTTGGAACAACTCACTGCAAAAAGAACTGTGTCGCAAATGAAATTTGTAAGAACATATTTGCTTTGGTTGCTATTTAAATAAAATAAAATTAGATGTATTAAGGAAAGGTGGAAGTTGAAAAATATTTGCATATTAATTCCACACCTAGAAAAAAAAAGTCATTATACATGTACTCTCTTTCTTGAATATATTATAAATACCATTAAATACTCAACTGCACTCTGACCAGTATATTACTTGTTCTTAATCTCATGAGGCATCTAGAGAAAGCTTATTCTAATTTTTATTTAAAGAATTGTAACATTAAAATTTACATATGTAAATTCCTGCCCAAACTGGGTTGAAACATGTTGACTCCTAGAGATCTTCTGCTTCATAAAAGCACCGTGGCATCCCGTCTTTCTCCAGACCCAAAGAATGGAGGCTGAATATGAAATACACCACTGGTGGCAAGCAACAAGGGTAGAATGGGGAGTTTTGTGGAGGCTTGGCTCTGGTTGCTTCCCTATGCCAGGGAACAGTAGGAGAGTGGGTACTAGCCAGAACATGTGATACAAAGAGCAGTAAGGAGGAGAAGGTCTCCTGAATTTCTTCACAATTAGTGTGGATCTTTGTTGAGCTGCAGCTGGACAGGCAAGCAAAGAGCGAGGGTTAGGGCCAGTTCTTCCTTCTGCCTGCAAATGTCAGCTGCAAAGAAACAGAAGCCCAAAGGAAACTGGTAAAAAATAGCATGAAATACTCTGAAGGGAAAAGAAAACTTCAGAAAATAATTCTTCCCTCCCTACCATTCCACTCTTTCTGAATTTTAATGCTGAGGCACTGTTCTTCTGTAATGTTTTTTTCCAGGTTGGCACAAATATTTGTCTTGCTATAACCTCACAGTAAACCGGAACTGAACACAGATAATTGTTGCTACAGTTTGCTATCTCAAAACAATGACAGCATTGAATTTATAACTCATTCCTATAGACCATCTGATATTTGTAAGTAAGGCTCAGCTAAATTCAAGTTCTCTATATTTAACAATCAAAAGGATTTTTATGTGTAATGTGCCTTATAGTATGAATCACAGATTAAATTACAGATGCACAACATAAAATTTAGACTAGTCACCACAACAATAAGTCTATGCTCACTTTTTACGATCAATCAAAATGAATCACCAATCCACTAGATTTCAACTTCTAGCATGTAGTAAGATTGTAATTAGACTAAACTAATTAAATTTTTATCCTCATGGTAAGAATGCATTTAGTCTGTTTATATGATGGTATATATATATCTGCTGTAGAACACCTGCAGGATGTCTTTAAAAATTCAATTTTTGTTTAAGAATACTTTAAGTAATAAATATAAAATTGCGTTATAAGACATTATTTACTGCTTAAAGAAAAAATACCCTTTGAGGAACAAAGGAAAATTATATTCTCATTTAGCTCCAGCCTCCTAGTCCAAGATTGGTAATTGTTTGCAAACCCTATATTTGATATCTAAATCATGTTCAGAGGCTTTCATTTGTGATTGTAGATTGATACAGTCCTCTCTGAAAAATATATTTATCTTTTGCAACACTCATCAAACACTAAATACCTAACTAGGTTGCAAGAAGAATCTTTAATTCCATCATTTTGCTCTGGTAATTGCTTTTGCTTCCTTATGTTTAACTAGAGTAAATGAACTATAATTTTAAATTTCTCTTGACACTTGCTATCTGACATTGTATAAAACACGAACAAGGTTGTGAATGCTGAAAAAGGTAACTGTCACAAGAAGAGATTTAACTACAAGTGTGTATTTTAAAAAGCTGATGCAAATTCAAAAAACAGTTGGAATTTTATGCCTAAATCAGCTTCCCAAACCCAAGGTGTCATATATTTTATCTGGCTATTTGAATAGTAACAAAAAAATTATTTTCAAATAAATTGAAAATTTAGCATGGCTAAAAATGAATGCTTCTTCCATCTCTTGCTGTTAGCAGAGTCCCACAAAGAAATAAAAATTTATCTTCAAAACAGGGGCAAGTGGCTCCTGCTTCTGTAGGAGACTGTTCCCTTTTAAAATGCCCATTGCTGACATAACATATACCCTTAGGAAGTTAAGCATTCTCTTGTGACTGACGCTTTTTAGCCTTCAATTTCACGGGATTTACGTACTGGCCTCCCGAAACACATGAAATGCTGAGGGTCTGAGACAGGGAAAGCCTTCATTTGTGTTCTTAAAAACAGCTGTACACATATATTTTGGACATTATCACCTGCATATATAGTTGCTAGAACTTATATATTAAGCCAGGTGTTCTCACACACAAAGAGAACAAATCTGGAAGCATTACTCTAAAGTCAAGAGGATTAAGGTTTACCTGTAGTAGTTTTAAATGCTGGCAATAGTCATAATACTGCACAGGGTAGTAAAGAATTATCTTCAAACATCTCAATAATTGCAAAAATTTTGTCAATATTACTTTTGTCCTAAGCAACCCATGCTTTTAACAACTCTTTTTTTCTTTTTATTAGCACTTTGCAAATCAATGAGAGAATAAATAATTAAAATAAATACTACCCACTCTTTCCAACACCTTCAGTAAACAATCTTTTTAACAAATTTAAATATATTCTGCTTCCAACTGGGGTGAATATTTACTGCTTGATTTTAAAACACAGTGCCTAGGGATTATATTCTCTTCTAAGATACAAATGCACAGCTCCCACCCTTTACAGCAGAGCTAGCATGCAGAGATCAGAATACACCCTAGAGGATCACAAGGATCATTCTCTGTCTTTACTAGAGGGTTTCAAAGAGAAATAAAATACCTGAAATCAGTCTTAGCTGTAGAGGTGAAAAAGAATAACACTTGGATATTTACAAATCCTCAAAGGAAGTGACCTAATTTGACCAAGAGTAGTGTAATTATGCTCCATACATACTTAGACAAGAGAGCAGGCATTTTCTGAAACTAAGTTATGGACTACTATTACTAATTAATATTGTCCTTCAGGCAATAGAGTTCTTACATTTAAATTTTTCTAGGTAAATATTCATTATTAATGTTTGGAACTGCTTTGTCCATACTGAAAAGACATTTTTAAATAAACAAATGGTATCTACATTATCTTTTTCCTGAGACCTTCAAATTCAATCTCTCCTTTTGTCTTGCATGCACAGAGCAACTGAAGGGCATGATTTCGATATTAAAAATGCATGTTACTCATATACTGAAGTATTCATATGATAATAAAAGTTCTGTGCGTGCTGCACAAGAGGAGGAGCAGAACCTTACAAGTGTGAGAAGTGTGTTTACATGAATGAATGAGAGGGAGGATAGAAAAAAATAATAAGTGATCTCCTGGAAATGTCAAGGAAGCCAAGAGATTTTTTACAAAATTAAATGAATATTCATCTTGCAGGCTCAGGATAAATATAGGAAGAACTATGTCTCTGAAAAGGAGAGGTAAAGGGATAAAAGTGCTGGGAAACCAAACATTGCAGCATCTAGAGATCAATTCACTGGGTATTTTGAGGACATGGATTGAAACAGTTCTTAGGAAACCAATGGAAAGGCCCACTTAGTTTATAAATGTAAATTAATCTATGAAAAATATAGACATTAAGCTGTTCAGTTTGTATTACAAATGGACTTTGCAGCACATGAGTTGTCACAGAAGTCTTGAGAGGCTCGTCTTTGGCTTAGGTGCCCAAACACAATTCAAGTTTAGCTCTCAAGATCCTTGGTTACTGGCCACATTGCCTTCCTTATGAAACACTCAGAATGACCATTCATTGATTAAGACTCCCTGTTATTAATTGTTTAAGACCAAAACTCATATTCACAAACCCAGAGAAACATTTGTCCACATCAAATCTCCATCCTATGGTAGCTGCCTCCCCATCTTTGAGACACATTAGGGCATTCAGGAAGCATGGTGCCTTTCCTTTCCTTCAGGGAGCAGGTCAGACACTGCACTGGAAATTGCAGAGACTTCTGTGTTTCACACTTACTATTTTCCCCTAATTCAGGGTGTTGTCCTACATCATTCTTACCCCAGGATTCCAGAAGCACATCCCATGACCTGGAGTACACCTAACAGAGGCAGGCAACAGACACAGGTGGATTGCACAGCAGTTCCCCATCTCTCCTTCTAGATCTTGTAGATCTTCTGGGACCATCTTTAGGAACCAGTAAATGATGCCTGAGAATCCTTTGAAGAAACTTAAGAATGCCTGCTGTCAGGAATGGGTAGCTCCTTGGGGGTGGTAGCTTCAAGGAAGCTCTATCAAGAAGCTTTCAAGGGGCTGTTCTTGAAAGGCTGCATGAGCTTTTGCTCACAATCAATGTGTATAATTGTTTGATGAGGGGGAATAAAGAAGATGGAGCCATACTCTTCTCAGTGGTATCTAGTGAAAGAACCAGAGGCAATGGGCACAAACTGAAATACAGGATAATCTATTTAAACACTTTGACTGTGAGGATGGTCAAACACTGGGCAGATTGCCTGGAGAACTCATGAGTCTCCAGCCTTGAAGACATTCAAGCTCAGTTTCGCAAAGCCTTGAGCAACCTGCTTTAGCTGAGCCAGTATTCAGCCAGGGGCTAGACTAGATGATTTCCAATATGCAGCCATTCTGACATCCTGGTTTGAAGCACCTTCCACTTCCTGTGAAATGAGCTGACATCTTTTCCAGTGGCAATTTTTGCCCTGCAGTGGGGTCACAGCTGGGAAGGCCATCATGTCTTTCAGCAATCCTTTCCAACTTCCTGTTGGTTGGGGTCAGTCTTGCATGGCACTGTAGCTTCAGATGGTTGTCTGCATCTTACTAAATGAAAGAAATCCTCAGAACTGAAACAGCTGTCTTAAGATATCTTTTTTGTCCTTGATTTAAATTCTCACAGTTTTTATAAATGGAGGAAATACACCTTAACATTCTTATACTTTTTATAAATTTCCAGCAGATGGTGAGAGTGGGTGTGTGTTTGATAAAAATCACATAATCTATTTGAGAACAGTGCTAAAAGAATAGTGCTGCAAACACCTAAAAAGCCTTAGGTTAAGTAATCTAACTCTTAAAATGATCATATGGGTGTTTTATTGGTTGAGGAGCTGAATGTTAAGATAGAAAAGTAACATTATCATCATTAAATTATTTTATATTAGTGTAACAAGCAGCACCATTTTGAATGGGATTTGAATATTCCGTGAAGCCCTGTGTTCTTGAGGTAGATATTCTAGTTATCATTTAAACATTAATAATTTCATTAAGAGAAAATTATCCATTGTATTACCATTAATTTGGGCAAATGGTCTGATTAGCACTGATGATGCAGCTTTAATACCAGCTTTAGAGCTGGGAGTTATTTGTCCCTTCCTATATCAGTTATCAACCTGAAAAATAGATCTACTTGCACAAAGTCTAGAAGACTTTTTTTTTTCCAGATATTACATTAATTATCAGGTTGTTAATAAATTTGGCTTCAATTTAATTCTGACTTCTGCAGACGTGGAGATCTTTCCTTGGTTGCTTAAATCCAACAAGCAGCATAAAATTGGCAACGCATGTTTGAATTAACCACCCCTTATATTAGAGTTCAGAACTTGAGGTGATTAGAGATAAATGAAATCAGCCATGTGATGCATGTTGTCTGGTCCATAAAACTGTTTGCTGTCATCTTCATATCTGAGCTGAGATTTGCCACCAATCACATGCACATGGAACAGATTATTCAAAAGATCCAGAATTCTTACGCACTGTCAGTGCTTCCAAGCTTTTGGGTCACAGAGATTATATGAATCCTGTACTTTCATTCACTTCCTCAGATACATGTGCCACTTCCAGGTATGGAAGTGAGTAGAAGTAAATTAAAAGTGCTGAAGAGGTAAATTCAACACCAAGGACAGGAGGTAGCAAGTGGAATATGTGTAATAATCTATTTTGTAGTGCTCATCGGAAAATAGGGTATTTTGTTGAATTATCCAATATTTTCCCATTCTAGTTCTACCAAACTCATAGTGTAAAATCTATGATTAGGATTCATACAAGGTTTCTTTCAACAGACATTCCTTATAATTTATAAAAAATTTGTTCAAAAAAGAGCAGAGGGCAGAGGGATAGAAGGGTTTTTTTGCTTTAATTGAAGAGATCAAATCTTCAGCTAGCCCATTAAGTCAATAAAGCTACTCTAATAAACAACAGCTGAAAATGTTGGCTTTTGCCTTAGTGATAGATATTCCTGTTCTGTAGAGAGGCATGTACTAAGAAAAGGCTTGGAAAAGGTTGGCTGAGTGAGTTGACTGAAGAAATTGGAAGGCGACATGGGCAAAAAAAAATCAAAAATAAGAATAGCAAGCACACTGAGAAGGGCTTACATTGAACAAACCGAGCAGATGATAAGAGAGTAAAGAGTGGGCCTTGGCTAGATCCAAGGAAAGACTTGCAGATGAGGAACTGAGGCATGCCCAAAATACAAGCTAAAGCAAGTGGCTCTGTAAAGGGAACTGACATGATAAGAGTAGCAAAATTTTTTATAGAGTAAAATCACTTTCTGATTTCAGCTTCTGCGCTTTTTCTCTTAAAATGTTTTGCTATGCTATGCTTATTTGCTGACTGTTACAAATTTAAGGTTGTGCTTCTTTTTACTCTGTCCCTCCATCCATCAGTCAAGCAGTAGCAGTTGTGAGACAGAACCTGGAAGAGTGGAAAAAAAAAAAGCAGTTTCCTCTAAGACAGCAGAAGGGGCAGCAAGAGGGGCACAGAACAGATGAGAAAACAGCCAACTCATTTACAGATTTTCTCATTTGAGGTTCTTGATACAAAAACATTCCTGGTTCTGATGTGCAGACTGAGGCTTGTCTATATATTTATAAAATTAAGTGAAGTGCAAATCACACTAGAAGATTTATGCTAACGGTGTTTCTAAAACACACCAAAATGAGTAGAATGTATCACCAACTGCTTCTTGCAACTATACTTCTTCCACAGAAACATTTTTAATAGTTTAGCAATTAAAATAAAACAATAGTTCAGCAGCCGAACCTAAGACTTCTGGATCTTGTACTGTGCCTTGCCACAGACTCCCTTCATGACCTTAATTCCCTGTTTTCTTCCCCAGTTCTCACAGAGATAAGACAACTAATTCAAAAACAGTGTTGTTGAAAACTCCTGCTTAGCTGCTTCTTAACCCCCAAGATGCCTGCAGCACATAAGCATTCCAGCTTTAGAGGTTCTCTGGGTGCTTATCTGATTTTATGGTGTTTCCAAACTATTAGGACTGAGCAGCTTGCCACAAATCTTGTATTTAACCCTGGCTAAAATATAGAAAGTAGAGGGTCATCCACCTAAGATGACTGGAAGGTTCCATCTGGTTCTGAGCGTGCATCTGGTATGCAAACAGAAGAGCTAACCTCCCCAAATGCACCTGCAGCTGCTCTTTTAAAATACAGAGAGGACATGTCCCCTTTATATGATAGTCCACTGATGAGGGCTCTTGTCAGGACGTGTGAAAAACAGTTTTAATTTCCTTCTCTTCCTGAGGGAATTCAGCCTTTCATTTCCCACCTCTCAAGAGTCATTTAATCTCCTGGCTAGAGCTTATTTGGGGTGGGAACATTTTTCACCTCTTCTGCTGAAGCAGTGCTGCCATACAGAAAAAAATTCCAGAGCCACTGCCTATGGAAGACAAGAAGGGTGCCTAACTCCCACGTCTGCTTTAGGGAATCCCATTTGTGATTCTGAAGTACACTGTGGGAAGCAAATCTCTCAGCATTAGGCACTGAGGAAGGGGTGGGGGGTGTGTGTGTGTGTGTGGACACATGACAATTTTAGCTAAGTCCCATATTGAACCTGCTTTGATTGTACCTTACCTAAAAGAGCTGTTGTAAAGATAAATAAACTGAGAGTTCAGATACTGATGTAGTGAATACAGAACAAGTATTTTGAACAGAATGTGCACGTATGGGTTTGGATTTTATGATTCATGCCACAAAATTATGAATATGCATGGAAAAGTAAGTTACTGTTCATAAGACTTGCATTACCAATGAAAAGATACATTCATTAATAAAATATTGGGGGGAGGGAGAACCAAGTAGATTTGACATTTTTAACAGAAAATGGAAAGTTATTATATTTTCATTTAATCAGAACACTTTACAACAGAAGAATTTGGATTAGGTATTGACAGAGTGTCACCTGATAAAAATGTGTGGTGAAGTTTGAGCAGCAGATGTCTCACCCAGGGACGCTTCCCTGAGGAAACAGCAGGAACCTCCTGTACACTCACTTTGCCTGGCATTCATCTCCCTACCAGCTGCCAATTTTAAACTATAGCAAGTCTCTCAGTTTATAGTCCTTTCAAGCTAAAATCTGTTACATTTGGGGAAAAATAGCAATACTTATGTAAATCAATAATTGCATTGTATGTAATACAGTAAATCTATAACATGCCTAGAGTGACACTAACAATATCATGCAGGGGTGTGTTATCAAGGAACATGCACAAAGTGATTCACATGCATTATATTTTGAATATGTCTTGTTCAAGCACTCATTTTGTTTGGCACAAACAACCCTCTTTTTGCAACCCAGGAATAAATATCACTTTGTTTCATCACTTTTTTTTTTCTTCAATGAAAGTATTTGCTAGGACTAAATCCTAGCCTCCATTCACATCATAGCTCTGCCTTCAGTTTAAATACTCTACACAATGATGATTACTGATGTCTGCTATCTTTCATTCTGAGCTGTAGAGCACTGGTTAAGCAGCCATGTAGAAGTCGGTGAAAATCTGTTTTCTTCATATTAATGAGAGTTTCAAAATTAGAGGCAGATTTGAGATAATAATAGAAAAGAAAATACTATGGAAGTATTGTGTCTGTGGAAGTTACTGTGAAAAGAGACTTAAATTCACTACTCTTTCATTCTACATACTAATCTCCTGTTTTCTTGCCTCATTATGCTGGGTTTTTGTCCTATGTGTCACAAAATGTTCCAGTGCTGAATAAAGACACAATTTTTACAGCTTACGTTGATGTTCCTCCTGAAAATATTCTTGTATTATTTTATGTGAAATTGCATGAAAGATGGTAGTTTGATCATCTGAGGAAACAGAGAGCTGAGGGCCAAGACAGGTGCAGGCAGAGTCAGTTGTTACAGCTGCTCTGTGATGTATACTCAAGCACTTCCCACTGTCAAACCAAAATAGGATTTCCAAATATTTTTTCACAGGCATGTGTGAGATTTTACCTCTCAGTAATAAGTCTGACCTGGAGCAGATTGGAACTAGCAGTGACAATATGCAAGTTCTACCTTTACATATAAAAATTACCATTCCTTTGGCCTCCCCAAGATGGAAAGACCTTCTAAAGGAATAAAAATTAGTAATGAATGCATTTGGTAAAATTTTACAAAAATGTAAGGAAATGATGACAATAAGAGAGGGATTTGACCATATTATTTCTAAAGAAACTACAACTCAAATATCACTTTCACATTAGAGACTGGCAAAGATAATGGGATGTCCATGATGTCCATTTGGCTCCATTTGTAGTTTAGCTCCCTTGATAGCCTCATGCTTAGCCAAAATTTAGATCCTGGGCTCTGATTTCTACTTCCCAGTTTCTGCATGACTCTCATTGTTTCCTTTCATTTTATTTAAAATACAAGAAAGACCTCTACCACTCCTAGAATTGTGAGGGAGCTCACCTCTCAACCACTCAAAACTTTCAATTCTCCACCTTTTAAGCCTGGAAATATTGCTGTCCTCTTTTTGGTTAAATATTGAGTTAGATCTCTAAATTTAGCTTTCCATCATGGCTTTCCATGTGAAGCAGACACTTCTACTGATGGCAAAATTCACATAATCTCATCTTCTTTCCACATTCAGTAGTAGCCATGTATAGTCTAATTGGACTATTTCTATTTGTAGTCATGTCCTCTGCCTTTAGCACCTGTTTTCCAAATATTACAATTACACTTTATATGGCTGTTATCATAATTTTTATTTTTAATTAAGGTAATTAATTTTTTTGTGTTAAATATCAAGTGGCATATTCATGGCAATACTTAAAGCTAGCCTTTAAGATAAAAGTCTGTTTGCAAAAAAATGCAAGAAAGGCACCAGCAACTTTTTAAAATATTGATTATGGGTAACATTTTAAAGACACTTCATGCTCTTAATTTCTATTGATGTCAAATCTCAGATTGCTACCCAGGAAATTTTTACCCTCCAACCAATGACTGTGAAAGTGAGAAGACTGTTTTGCTACTGACAGGGCAATTTCTTGTCCAACAGAGCCATTCAGATGGAAGGCTGTGGTGAATATGAATTGCTTGACTTGATTGTAGTGCTAATATTTTCTTCCTGCAAGCCATTTCACATCTATTTTCTTTTATTTATTTCTTTTTTTTTTTTAATGCTTCGATCTGCACTGATGAAGTGAAGCAAAATCAAGACAGGCTTGAACTGTGCTGCTTCCTTGGTTAGGTTTCATTCTTTTTCTTAATGAAGTCTTAGAACCCTGGACCTCTGCCCTTTACTACTTGTAAAAAAGCAGTGCTGAAATATATCTCCTGTTTTGCTGGATGTATTTGAGAGGTAATATTGAACTACGTTTGGTCACATTTTGATAATATAGGTGTCTCTGATTCCTGCCATGCTGTTTTAAGCATGGATTTTGTTACATTTATGGTATAGCTATGATTGATGATCTCTTAGTGATACATAGAGACAGTGTTCATGCTCTCTTTGTTAAATCTAACTTTTCTTAACTCTAACCAAAGGGTTTTGCTCATTAGCATGATTTAACTTGCCTTACTGGACAATTTCTTTCAGAAGTATGAAAGAAATATTTTTCTTCTCAAGGAGCATGACACGTAGTCTTCTGTTAGAACTCACTTTCTTTCATCCTCAACACATGAAATTATTTAGAATAGAGCTATTGAATGTCTGGTATTCACTTTCTATTCCTATATTTCACCCAGAGAAAACTTTTAGCTAGAAAATTACAAAGTTGTCTGTTTGGCTAGGATTTCTGGAGTCATTGTCTGGACAAAGGGTAATTCCAGTGGGTGTGCCAGTGTCCCAGAGGAAAATGGCCACATGTGATGGTTTGGGTAGGCTATACTCAGTGTACAGTATTGTAGGAAAATTCTACATTGACAAGAAGATTGTCTTGCCATTACCATCCATTTGGCATCACCAGCCATTTTTGCAGCTCTTTGGTGGTAGATCTTCCACATCCGAAATTCAGCAAGATACAGCCTCATTGCACAGCAGCTGTGTATCATATAAACATATATTTCCAGCCAGAAAAGCTTATAAAAATTGTAGGAGTTTGGATATATTTTGCAGGAGATTTAGATGTGCACATTTTCTTTTCACTTTGATAGTATACTCTCTCTACTTTCTGATTTTCTGACCAAGGTAGAAAAGCTGAAGTAGTGGAATGACAGAGAGAATGACTGTGGTATAATTCACATACTGGTTAACTATGTGAGTTATAATTGGTCTCCTTTTCTAGTTAAGTTAAACTCATGTTTTACCATAGATCTTCGAAGCCTTAATGTAAATATAGTTTATTTAATTTGTCAACATAACTTGTATATGTACTGGAACATTATAAAGGAATGTGGAATCTGTGAGCCACTGTTACTGTTGAGACGGGACTATCAGTGTTCTACAAAGGCTTTTTCTCCTGCCTCATTCCTTAAAGTGGATTAAAGGCTGAATGACATCCTTCCCACCCCCGCCCTGCTTTGGAACAACAATGGGAAAATGTCCTGGGTTGCAGTTTTCTATCACTTTTTCTCTAATTACTTGTTTCACACATGAAAATATGTTTGCTGCTTTTATTTGCCCTGGAGGCTGCCTTTTAATGCATTTATCTGTTGAGATTATTTATTTTTACACATCACTACAGAAGAGTCACTCTGAGTGCCATATTTTCTAATATCAAAAATTTGTATGCTTTGAGAATCCAATATCTTCACATCAACAAGTAATTTATTTCAGTAGGGACAGAGCAACAGAACATATCTCATTTTCTGTGTTTGCATTTTGATATACTGATATGTATTAAAAGTACATGGTAACTCTGAGCATGAGTGGATGACTTACATATGTCTATTTATATTCCATTACTGACCAAAGAATAGAAGGCAAACTTCAGAAAATTAGATGTAACCTATTAGATATGATTATCATGAACATTTTTTCTAGTGAGGGTTAAAAATGATTTTACTCGAAGCTTTTTTCCATTGTCTGTACTTTACTCCTCAGGATATAAATCTATTTTGTAATTACACCCTTCTTATCTCAGAAACTTTGCCTGACACACCATTCCATATGTTTATGATTCTCTGAATGAAAAAGTGTTCCCTGACAACCATTCAGATTTTTTTCCTTTAATTTCCATTTATGCCTTATTGTCTTATAATGTTCAGCTGAAAATATATGTTGCAATATTGTGTGACATTATCTGTATTACTTAAGATTTTATATAACCATACATCAATGAAACATCAGATAAATCTCAAGCTTCTCCTTTTTTTCCCCACATCTTCCCTTCCAGAGCTGTATAGGTAGTAGATTCAATTTAGTTTCTATGACAAGTTGACTTTAAGCATTTCTTACAAACCTAGGACAGAACACATCTGCAATTTTGTTTGAGTCACTTTGAAAAGTGAACTTAATATAAATAGTTTGCTAAGTATTCACTGCAATTAGAAAAAAATTAGAAAATTTGCTAAATATTTACACTCAGCACTATGCAGTATTGTTTACAGAACTTCATAGATTTACTAGCATTTGTAAATTTAGGGAATAATCCAGCAGCACTCTGAATAAGAGCTTCAGGACTGGAACACTATATAATGTTACCTGACTAATTTGCTGGACTTCCTAATAAATAACTAAGTTACACAAGAAAGGTATTGAGATGATTTGTAATCCTGTGGTAATGGCTTCTAAATAGTTAAGATTACACTGGGAGATGAGAACCTTTTTCCCCTATATGCCATATACCAGCAGGGGACAAAATCAATCTTGTGAAGGCTCTGATTACTTGTGCTGCAAGTTTCTTGTCAGCAGATTCAAAATGTGCAGTGGAATGAATCTTCTGCAAGGTAGAGCTGCTGTCTATCAGCTGGGCATCTTTCCTCCCCTCTCTCCCTCCACCTTAACTTCCCATGGAATATGTGGTTGTGATAAATTAGAAGAAGAGAAAATACAAGATGCTTCAGTGCAACCATTTTAATCCTCTACTGTCAATGCAGAGGAAAGGTGACACCAATTTTAGTATCTTCCAGATGAAAAATGTACCCTTGAACTGAGAATTTAAGGAAGTTAAGGAACAAATGAAAGAATCGCTTTTGTTTAAAATATAATGCTACTTGAATGTATACAAAAATGTTGTTTTCAAAGACAGGATTTCAATCCATTAAGGACTTGTGATTTAATCTGAAAAAGAGACCATAAATAAAATTCAAGCTAAAACACAGCTCTTATTAGAAAGGATAAAGAGAAAACACTAGGGTTAAGGCAAGCATTTTGGGAGGGTAAAAATCCAAATCCAAATCATTATCTGAACAAAATGTCAGAGTCAGCTTTTATCTTTTTAGTAATCCAAACCAACTCCATATCTGGTCCTTGGCAAATTTTGGGGATTCCATAGTAAAGATTTGGAGTGGATTATGCTTGAATTTTGATCAAGAGAAATTTAAGAAAATATTTGTATTTTTTCAATGAAATTAAAGATATGTACAGTGGACTAAGAAAGAAATTTGGTATTTGGAAAGGCAAAATCTATCATGCATTTTAACCATGTTTTCTCACAGTACTAAAAAAAGGAACTTGTATTGTCTTGCTGCTTTGGTGAGGAGAAGCGTGAGTTTTGCTGTTTAGAGCTCTAATAGCAAGGTTCAATTTACAACACATGGAATTAGTGCTTCCTTCTCCCCATCTTCAGCACTCTTCAGTAACCTTGGAAAGCAATTACAAATTCCAAATAAATATTCCCAGAGTAATGCATCCAGGAGAACCTGAGGAAAATATTGGAAAATTGGGAACTAAATTTTCTTAAAATTCTCCTGCAAAAGCAACATGTAACATCTTGCCCAGTCTATGAGAATATGATTTTATGCAGTCTTCCGACAATCACAATTAGACAGGTGGGTTGGTGAGGAGGTATCATCTTCCTATCCAGCAGATGGAGAACTGCATAGAGGACATGGCCCCACAAGGGCAGAAGTGTGTTATTCCTGTTTTCTGCTTCCAAATTCTAGCCATCCATCCATTTTGTTCTCCCAACATTCTTGCCTCCGCTGTTATTCAAGTTTTTGAGCCAAAATTGCTAATTTTGTAACAAGAAACCTGAAATTCTGTTTGAAGGCAAAAATGTTCCATTTTAGCAGGCATGTGTCTGCGCATTATATTAATTGCCAGATTAGTTGATATTTGGTTTTGCTTGCTAATCAAGTTCCCAAAGACCTAAATTACTCCCAGCACTCAACACTCACACTGCCCCTCACAATGGCAGAGACATGCCACAGCCAGCAGAAGTTAATGATCTTCGGGGAGCTGCATTTGCAAATCCTTTTCTGCAAGAAACCTCACATAAGGGGAAACAGACCAATGCAGTCTTCAGAGGGCTTTGAATTGGCTATTTCATCAATTCTCCAGATAATGGTTGAGTGCTGTGAGATAGGAAGTGGGAATGACTATACTTTTTCATCTTTTCTCGTGATCCTTGGGACAGAGCACCATAGATGCCATTGATTCCAGGCCAAAAAGGTGATCCTGCTGTACTTCTGTCACCAGCAACAGTATAAATCAGCTGTTTTCCATGCTGCCTTTTCATGTTGTCTTCTGCCTCATGCACATCTGAATCAATCTTAAGTAGAAAATAACATTCTGGGAATTACAGTTTATTCAAATAAGCAGTAGCTTGCCATGAAATTACCATCATAGCATATATTATATGCCTATTAGAGAGTTTTCTGTTTCTCAGCTCTTTGGCCTGCCTCAACTTCTGACACATGAGAGCTGAGCTCAGACATTGCTATTTCAAGCAGTTCTTATTATTTGAAAGGATGAAAACTCTTATAAATGGTAGACACTGAATATGGTATCATCTTGAGCAGGAAACTGCAGTCCTGATAAGACACTCTGTGGGCTTTAGGTTAAAGAGCATTTTTGAAGAGCTTGGAAAAATTAAGAAAGTGGCATTTCAGTCATCTCTAGCTCTGTCCACTCTCCCCTAGGTGCTGTAGGAGTGCCTAGCTGGGCAAAGGATGGAGGAGCAGAGGCACCAGGCTACCTTCAGGCATGTAGAGTTGGCATTCACGGACCTGAGCCACCTGCACAGATGAACTTTGTAGCAGTGCTGCTTAGACTGAAATTGCCCCACACAAGAGAACAACGCAGGATAATCCCCTTTGCGCTGACACACACACAAAAAGAATAAAAATGAAGACAGTATAGATTACAGTAAAAAGAGACTCAAAGTTGGCTACTGCATTTGAATTGCAAAGTAGCAATCAATTAGTTTATCATTAATCAGATAATTTTGGGGTTCCTGAATAATATGAAAGGAAAAGAAGAAATAACTACCAGGATAATTTTCAGGAACCATCTCTCAGCTTTATAAACTAATCCTCCTCTAATGGCCCTTTTTAATGTAATTTATAGGTTCATCATTACCCTTTTTGTATTAGTAATTATTTCTAAAATACCAAAGAACCATCTTTTTTTCAAGGTCCTTCCATGTGCCTGATTTACAGCTAGGCTGGTGTTGGACTCTGTCTTTCTGAGGTTTGACATTTCAAAATATTTATAGCTCTTTTACATTAATGCCTTTCTCATGAATCTGAAGGTGACCGTTATTTCTTTCATCTTGTTGTAATTAAATGGATCAACTATAGCTTTATTATTTCCACTATTTATCTGTGCAGTGTGTTAGCACATTCAGATTAGCAAGTGATATTGAACATTATGTGAATTATAACAAACAAATATTTCCTAAAACACGCGTTAAACTTGATGCATTGGCTAAGAAATCGTTCCAAGTGAAAGCACAAAATCTTTAATATTTTATTGATCAGATCTAAACCTTCTGCCCAAAGTGGCAATTAAATTTCAATTAAACTGACTGAAAGCATCATATTAAATTTCAGCACTTTATGAGCTATCAGATAATGCTGCAGGACAAATCTTTAGTATGATCACACTCTTTTCAAATTATATTATCCTGTTCATTCACAATAAAAGTGACAGCTTTAGGTATACTTTCAATATTTCTTGAATATAAACCCTCTAATGAACACATTTTATTGCCTTTAAATCAATTATTATTGGATATTTTAATAAAGTGAATTGAGCACTTTGTTTTACACACTGCTTAGAAGTTATTATATTTTGCAGTCAGCACAGCAAAGAACAGTAACAGTATGACAGAAATACCCAAATACCTAACGTTATGCTGTAAATTAAATCAGCTATTTACAATTATGAATATGCTGTATTCCATTTCACAGCAGCTACTGGTACAACATATTAATTAATAACTCTTTAAATCTTCAGGCTTTCAGTCTCACTGTGTTTCAGTAAATGAGATAAGCTGAAAATATAATCAAAATTGCAAGAAGACCCTGCAAGTGCTTTTAAAGTATCATCATATGAAGACCTCAATATTTTACTGCTGGTTCTCTCTTTGTTCTAGTGGCTCTATGCATGTGTTGGTGTTTAGATTGTCCAGAATACAGCTGGTGGTGGATAACGTTGTATAATTCTGAGGACATTATCACTCAGTCTCCTTTTAGGTTGCACACATACAGATATTTAAGTGTCAGTAACAGCATTCACCAGATTTTTATCATTAAATAAATAGATTAGTCATAAGGCAAATATAACAAATGACTGAGAGTAGCCAAATTAATTTCACTTAGCAGGTGTTTGGGCATGTTGAACTGAACAGAAATCTATATTCTCTATTGATGTTAAAAAGTTACTGTGTTCTTATGGATGATTACCAAAAATAATTATCCAGAAGTAGTAGATAAATTCTCAGGTGGACTTTTACAGTCATGTATAGTCATTGCGTGAGGGAATACCTATATTCTAACCTCCATAAATTCTCTTGTTCTGCAGATGCAGATGTCAAAGCTAAGAGAGACAGGTAACAGACCTGGTTCGGGTCAAGGCTTCCTGTGGATTCATCATCTGCCAGTAAGTGGTGTCTTATGTAGCTTCTTAATTCCTTAAACTTTATTTTCCTCTGGCTAAGGTCTTTAGGAAGAGCAGCATAAAAGGTTAAGGAAAAACTCTCAGTAGAGTTCAATTGCCCCTTGATTCGAAGAAATCCATCTCCAATAGTCAGATGCCTTTACGTTCTCTTTCCCTTTCCATATCATGGCAGTTTTTCAAGCAGATTGAAATGTAATGTTCTGCTGCATTTGGAGAGAAACACAAATAAATAAATAAAGGCAAATACAGAGGGGCAGGGGGAGCACCTTTCAGAATATTCCCAGACATTTTTTGTACTTAAAGTACAGACAGAAATCTGAGGCATGTCTTTTACTGATACACAACAACACAGTATTCCAGATATTGCATTATTTCATATGAATAAGTATGCTTTGTTTATTTTTATCAGTAAACACTTCTTTTCATTCAACTATCCTTCTCCCTTGGGAGCAGAGTGAAGAATTAGGTGTGTAAGGAAACAGGAAAAAAAAGCTTTTGCAGAATGAGAAAACTACAGAAAAAACCATCCTTTTGAAAACACTGTTCTTTTTTATTTTTCAGTACATATCAAGATAAGAAAAGTCCTGCAGAGGGTCAAACAGTGCTTAAGTAGCTAAGTAAAGGAATTGCCCTCCAGAGCAGGTGTTCGTGCTGTCTCAGCAGGCAGGGATAGTATATGTTGCATCAAACACAGTTTGCTCAGCATGTGTTCACACCTCCCCTGACCCCGACACTTCCTGGCTTTGCTACCATGAAAGTCTCTGGAGAGAGGAGGTGTGTTTGAATGGAGTGTGGGTGGATCTTTTCAGCAATGAGATGATCTCGGCTGCACAATAAAGTGAACAGCAACCATTTTTTTTATAGCTGGGATCTCCCCCTGCACTCTTTTAAGCAAGGTCCTGACCCAGCTCCCAGCCATGCAGCTATCAGAGCTGCCTGCATGCAGTGAGCACACTGCTGGAGTCTCATCACACCCTGACAGTTCCCGAGCTGCTCCCTTGTGTCAGCCTGACCAGCAGATTTGGCACTATTTCTGAAGTCTCTGTCC
>NW_024582054.1:6486696-6533742 GCF_017639235.1 Corvus kubaryi
TATTAAGGTATGCTGACTGTGAAAGCTTATACTTAAATATCCATCTAATCTTTGAAAAACAAATAACTTCAGCCTTCAATGACTTCAAATCCCTCATACTTTCTGTGCATCCCTTTCATGTTTTCAAATATTAATATGAAAAATTATCACATATATTTTTCCCATTATATGATCTACTATATTTTATTTGTATTGATTCATCAGTTTCTCTACAAGAAACAGAAAATACCTCAAAAAGTACCTGAAAATCATTGCAATATTCATAAAATACCTTTTTTAATCACCATGAGTCTAATGAGAAATTTTCTTTTTGTAATTGCAAAGTTGATCCAAAAAGTTGTCTGTCTCCTGACAAGGGCATACTTGTTGAGTATCTCTATGTAACAAGCTGAAGCCAAAATCTTCATTGGAGTCTGTCATTAAGGGACTGTCAAATGTGTTTTATAAAGTTAATCTCACAGCCTTCATCAATGCTTGTGAATCCATATTGTGAGCAGACTTGTTAATTTTGCACTTACTCCAAAACACATTGATATTTTTTGTCATTATGATCCTTTAAATTTACTCTAGGGAAAGGAACAGGGAAGGCCTTGTTCAAATGCAAATATTATTGACATACTTATGTAAGAGTCAGAAAATATTGAGAAATGTTATCCACAGCTGCCATAACTTAACCAGTTCTGATATCTATGCCATTGTAAGTACTAAGCCTACTCAGCAAAGGAATAAAGCATATTGTTTAAAGAACTGAGTGGCCAACATATAAGTGACAGACTAAGCAGCTGTTAGTCAAATAAAAAGTATCTTTGAGAGTTCATCTCTTTGGCTGGGAACCCATGATGCAAGATTTTAGAAATAGTCATTTCCAAGCAAAGGGCTAAATTTTGACCTTGCAAGAGTCGGTATAGAAAAACAGCTTCCTTGTTTTGTGTGGGAGTGACTTATTTTCTTTTAATGATAATTTTAAATGTTCTACGTTCTTTTGCAGCACTTATAAAAATTTCCAGCAGCTTTTTTGTCTTCTTTCACTCCCACCATTTTGAAAGGTGGAATCATTACTTGACTTGGAATTTCCTAACTACCTCTGCTTCTAAGTCAAAATTTTCTTGACTTTTGTGGAGCTAAAATCTCAAGCTTTTAATGCTGTGTAAAGCTATAGTTCCCTCTAAACAGTCTGTCCAACTTCAAGAAAATAAAATTTAGCCGTGAAGATTAATGTGGTGTTTCTAGAGTCTGATCTCTTCTTTGGTACCCTATCTATATGTGTGTATATCTGTCTCTCTTTCTCTAGATATCATATCTCTGCTGCCCAAGTCTTACACTGCATAATTAGATGTATCTCATTCAGACACCTCTTCATCCCCATTTGTTTTTCACTTGGACACCAAAGAGCAATCCCAGTTCTTGCTTACTGAAACGTCGTGTTCTCTGGATTACAGCCCAAAGGCAGCATGCTTGCCAGTTGCCAACGCTCATTAAGGCAGTTGATATGATTCCATAAAATCTACCTTACTGGCTTCTGTGCACTATGAATGTTTAAAGTAATCCACTACCTGAATGGCCTCAAAAGCTCAGCATATTCTGGATATGTGCTTTCAGGTCAATCCTAATGCTACCATGTGAATGGTCGAGTTACTGATGCCAATCACCTAAGAATGGTAGCTTTTGAAGGTTAGATCTATTCATAGATTCATTTCTCACATAATTACAAAATTTCTTGGGGAGAAGAAGTGGTGATATAATCTTACTAGCTTTGTGTATTTTGATTATCTGAAAATGAAGTAGAAAAATTTCACTAAATATTAATTTTGAATGCAGATGGAAAGAACAAAAACTAATTTGCTATTACATTTCCTGCTTTTACATCAACACAAAGTAAATTTAATTTTTAATCAAAAGAGCAAAATAACCTTTAGCCTCCTTAATTACTACATGGAGATACAATTCTAAGTACTTGGGAATTTTCAGAAAAAGAAAGTAGGTTATCAGTAACTGATGGTAAGGCTACAAGCCTTGTAATTCTCAGTTTGCTAAGATTACTGAAGGAAAAAAGTAGTTAGTATCTATTCTGAATATTAAACCATATAGCCTGGTCCCTGTTTAAGTTCTTCTGGTTGAGATTTTTCAGAGGAATTGAAAGGAGTTTAGCAAAAAAGTTAAAGCATACCGAATTTCAGTGGGATTTTGACACTTCATTCCGTCTCTGACTGCATCATCCCATAGATCAAAACTGATGTTGAAGTTCTAGCTAGAAACTAGGAAGCCACTGTAGCTCAGAGAAAATTAGGCAGAAGGCTGCTCTCAGAGGTATTCCAGGTGTGAGCTACAATCTTTTGCTGTTTCAAATTAAGATAAAGAACAGCTGAATATATGACACACTAGAGAAACCAGCAAAAACACGGAGTAAGTAATCATATCTGTACCAGGAGGAAATGGATGTCATTGCTCACATAAGGCAGAGAAATAAAAAATACCTGGACAAGGGTATTTGACAATGGATCAGCTACCAAGAACCCAACAATTGTGTTACAATGTGAGCTGACAAACAGATGATCATTCTCATTATAAAATTGCTATTACTTTCTCATTTGGTTGATCTCTTTCTACTGAATTCCAGCCAGCTCTTATTGCTGTGTTCCCTTTTTACAAAATTGCTTGCACATTTTGTAGCCCTAGCAAGGTCAGGTGCAATAGAACTGTAAATATGTAGCCATCACCAGGCTGATATTCCAGCTGTTTATGCTTTCTAGAAAGAGGGTAAACAAAATGAGAGCCTTTGGAAGCCTATATGATGTGCCTTGAAGGAAAAAAAGCAATAAAATTTCTTCATCAGGCTCCAATACATGCTCCAGTATATGCTCAGTGAGGAAGAAATGGAGTCATGTCTCTGACACTAAGACTAGTTCCGTGAGAACTATAAAAAAGAGAGCAAAAATCTCATGACCAATGTGTTAAAAACAGATGAGAGATATAAGAGGACTGGGCATGGATGCACTCAGAGTCCCACTACTGCTACCATCGTTATATGGCTTTTCGGCATAGTTGCTCTCAAAAGGAATTAGAAGAGGGTGTTTTTACAAATCAGAAAATATGTCAGGTAGCTGTGCTTGGATTATCATAATTTGTATACTGTTGGAAGAAAAATTACTCCATTTTTATGAATGGAAGTCTTTGTTAATTCTGTGATTTTACAAGTGTCCTGATTTATCATATTTTCTTGCTTTTCTCTTTATATTCATCTAAGTTTCAACTTGGCTGAAACATGAAAACAATATAGATGAAAATGTAAGGATTATTTAAGGGAGCTGAGAGAGTCCGGTGAAGAACAGTGTAAATGCTGAATATTTAAAATCAGGCAGAGGCTAGAAGCCTGCTAGGAGTGTATGCAAAGATTATATGTGCTTGTTATCATACTGGTGGAAGAGCAAATCAAGGACATCTTGTAGACTACAAAATAGCTGCAATGGCTCTGGGCCAATCATGTCATAAACATGAACCTGTAGAACCTGAACTGTCATTTATTTTATGTCAGTTCAAGTTCTTAACTTATTTATTTTCCAGACACAACTACAATGGAACAATAAAAGGAAGACTCAACTAGCAGAGGTCTCACCTCTATTTTGTATAATTTGCCTGCTTAAAAGCTTACAGAGTAAAACATGTAAATATATGCAGACCTGAGAGTAAGACCTTAGTAAGCAAATTACAGAGTATGGATGAGGAAACTATGGATCATAAACAAGAAAAGAACTATGGCTACTAAGCACCTAGAAACCTGCTATAAATTGTTGTGAGGTTCTGCTTCAGTGGATTTAATATTCTGGGAGAGGCTGGCTTTTGGCTACATGCAGCAGGAAATTCACTGGGGTGGGATATCACAAGGATTCCTGTTGTACCCAGCCCAGCTGGAGCTCTTGGTGATATGAGTGGGGGAAGCTGTCAGAGGTATTACCCAGTTCTGGAATGCAGATTTTCCTTTAGAAGAGCACGGCTAGAGGAGAGAGGTACTGGAAATGACATAATGATGCTGCTGCTTGTAAGATTTCTAGTCCAGCGTTTACAAATCCTGAAAAATTTCAGATTAGATATGTAATCTTTTCAAGTCAGATCCTCTGTTGATGTAAATTAGCCTAGGCCCACTCAAGTCAATTAAGGTACCTCAATTTTAAACTATTTCTCTCTTAGCTTGGAGGTGTTTATCCACACCTTACTTTTGAGGTTCTGAATCTTTAATCTTTATTTAGTTCCTCTCATTAAATGAGTCTAGAAGAGGAAAGAATTTTGTATGTTATGTGATTATTGGAGATTTTTGGCTGTTTTTTGAAGCATAGAGTATTGAAGGCAGAGAACCTTAAATGTCAAATTAAATACAGAGGATGAAAGTAGAGAAGTACAGGGTCAGATGTTTGAATGAGGTTGGAACCTATTCAAACATCCACATAAAGTGACCAGATTTTCAAATGCCCAGAGGAGCCAGGAGGTGGGAAACACTCTTAAAATGCATGACTTGTTTCCATTTAATTTGAAGTCAGAGAAATTAGGAAGGATCTCTCTAGTCTACATCTGGAGAGAAAGATGAATAAATTCCTTTCCACTTTCAATTTTAGTTATTTTCTAGAATAATTTTTTGTTGCTGAATCCCATTACAATTCCCCTTCCACAATTTCATTTTTCCTGAGCCAAGATGATGAAAGGCTGATTAATTCTTTGCAGCTGACTCAGCATTCCCCTGATGCGCACTGCTATTTACAGGAGAAGTAGCTATAGTCCTTTCTTCGGCCAGAAAGAGATAATTCTTTTCTTTCCAGCCTTTGGCCAGACCTCTGTGTCTTGCTATGCATCCTTTCACATATTTCATCGGAGGAAATTATGACTATTTTTAATTCAGAAGGAAAGTTTCCAACAAGCATGTCCCATCTGTTAGAGGTGTGCTGTCGGCATTCTCCTCGATAAACGGGACGGGGAACTTGGACAAGTGTTCCGAACTCTCAGAAGAAATACCCCCCCCCAGCATGCATACACCCCTTCCTAGAAAAATACAGGGGAATCTGGACTCCACCAGCTCAGAGCAGCTAGGAGCAGGATGGTACATTTATGCTAAATTTAAGTTTTTATTTAATTTTGAAAGTTGCCAACCTTTGCAAAAAGACAGCAAAAGTAATCTTTCAAGTATGACTTGTAAGCAGGTTTAACGATATCTGCTGACAATCTGAGACAGTAGTTCTGGAAAAGGTGTGAAATGCCATACTAATCACAACATGATGCTAAATCAGCAATCTAATGATATTTTAAAAGTCATTATTTGGTTACTACTTAAAGGAAAAGAGAATAGCTTATCTTATGAACAATTAATAATTAGTAACTTGGTATGATAAGCCAAATCTGAGAGCACACTTTATTTTTCCAGCAGCAAGATGTCTGATATTTACCTGACCCATTTCTTCACAGTTTTGGATTTTAGAATACTGGGCTAAACCTTTGTCATTTTCAACTGACATCAATGCTGTCACAACCAAAACTTTCTGCAAAACCTGTTGAAGAAAATGCAAAACCAGCTACTACCCCTTAACCCCGTGAGCAATAACATGTCTTGTAACACAATGACCAAAATAGCTTGAAGAAACAGTTGGATGTCTTGTACATGTGCATGTTTATCTTGCCTGATTGCATCTTCAAAAAAGACTCTAAACCTTTCCTCTTCTAAATGTGAGGGATGACTATTGCAAGTCACAGCCAAATAAAAGTCTCACTGTCTAGGCCATCAGGCCCAACATACCACAGAAGATTCCCCTCTAGCTGAAAGACATAATCAACCTAAAGGAAAGGCTGCTTTGAAAGATCTGTTTTGCAAGGAAACAGATTTGCCTATCCTTCTCATTCTTTTTTTTTTTATAAGGGCTCATTGCCAACTGTAGAAAATGCTGATACGACAGTTCTGGACTAGAATTATGGAAATCCAGCCTAGCCTGCCCTCCATACCTTAGGATGATAGGAACAGAAGTGGCACTACCCACTCAAAGTAAATCCATATGGGGAATGTTTCATGGAAATACAAGTATGGGCCACCAGCTGGTAACACTGGGGGATGATTCTACCAAGGGTTCAGCTTTCTCTGCTGCCACCAAGTCATTTGTAGGCACTCCTTGGCAGGGTTTCTTACCACTTATACGGCAGTGCCTATGGTTTTCATCATAAATGACACAGCATTTTTAAAATATATACTACATAAAGGTAAGGTATCATGAGTATAATTATATATATTATTATCTGGATTATATATATAATATATAATCCAGAAGGATTCACGAATACCTGAAAGCAGCAAGGTATGAGGGGAAGACCAGTCCATTGGATGCCACTGTTAATTCTGAGGAATTCTATCACTTACATTCAATCAAAATTCTATTAATACAAGCTTCCCTGTCCAGGATACTGAAAATCTTGTGGTTTGTTTTGAAGGTAGTTGTGAGATTACAAATCCTTAAGAGTGACTTTTGTTCTATAGGTGTTCTACAATGTTAATGTGACCATGTAAATTGCTTTTATTTCTTTTACAGAAATGGAGTGTGCCTAAAGTAATCAGCTTTAACTAACTTATTTCCTTTAAAATAGATTCTCCATAAAAATTTTGCAGAAAAGACATCATTTTTCTAAGAAGTCTGGATTCTCAGTGGCACAAAAAGCAAGCCAATCACACATTATATTGGGCCTACTATTACCAGATGCGTCTCTGCAAAATTCTGCAAATAATACCACATATTACACTGGACTCCTGCATATCTGAAATCCACTTTTTCCCAAACCACCTACCTACTGTAATCACAGTACATTGTGTGGGTGCACAGCATTCAGCCTGCTGAGATCTATTTCATACTCCCAATTCATACCAGATACCAGACTGGCAGATTACTACATCTGTGTTCTCCTACCTGTCACTGTGAATAAATGATGTAATATACAGTTGTAGGATTAAGGCTTGATTTTTTTCTTAGGAAAGGAAAAAGCAGCATGTGTCTTACTAAATTTTATTCATCTCCCAACCCTGATATCAGAACTACGTGCCTTTCTAAAAATTTTAGACATATCCTTAGCCACCTATTCACAAGAATCAAAAATATTTTTTCTTAATATAAATTAATTAAATCACCAAGAGTGTACAATCATCTTCCGCGGTGTATCTCAGATTGGATTGGATAGTTTTGGGTTTTTTGTTTAACATGTATGTACAATGATGATAACAGAATGTTCCCGTTAAACAGTCATACTCTTGAATATGAGAAAAACTATTATTATTAAGGCAATGCACGCCCTGCTAATTCACCTCTCTTGGGTAGCTTATGATAAACACTTTGATTACAGATGCCGTCGTATTTTTTCCATGGGTTCTCTGCCTCATTCCATGCACAGGATGTACAGATACTCAATGAGCAGTGATCCAATGCAGTTTTGATTCTTATTGTTCCATTGGTGGCTTCAGGCCTAATTTACTGCACACTATTCAGACCCAGATATGAAGACAGAATTGTTAATTTCCTCATGAGTTTTCCTATGACAATCTGCATCATCACAAATATTTACAATCTTAATTCTACCAAACCTCTGCAAGAAGTGAACATATTTCCATATGAGTAGTTTCACAACATATAGAGAAATAAAGCACAAAGACTAAAGCCGAAAAAATTCCTTAGCTCTAATGCCCAATTTGAGATATCTACAACTTAATGTTTTGGAATGTATGGCATGGAGCATCCCTTCGTGCTGTCAGAATTGCTGTTCTGTTTTGCTTATATTGCAGCACTTCTGCGAGGCCAGCAACAGAGTTCCAGATTTAATGTCACAAAATGAGAAAAACACAAGAAGTAGCCAGACATTTAAAACCCAAGTGAATTGATACAGTCAGTGTCCTGGATCTGAAGAATCCAGGACAGACCAAAAGAGAATTATGTTATTTGGATCAGCTGCCCGATTTTTAAAACAATCCTTTTTTACTTTGGCATTTCCCTGTGTCATTCACCACACAACCTGTGTAGTCAAAGAACCATTCTGAAGAGGATCCTTGATAACATAAATCTCAACCTCCCTAGAGTGGGGCCATTGGGCACTCTAAATTTCTCTGATTCTTTAGACTTCATCAAGAAGTGGTGGGAACAGCCAAGATTTTTTGCTTTGTGATTTTTTGTGTTATATGATGAACTGTCTTTGGGGTATTTTAGGGTGTTCTTACCTTTTGGACATCTAGGCACATTCCTTCTTTGGGAGTCAAGCAAGCTAGTAAATTGCATGAGATACAATCTCATGCGAACATAGTGGGAAACTACCCTTAAGAGCTGTATCATAAAGCAGAAGCTTATTTGATCAACTAAGATTGCACAATTAATCTTGGGCATTTCCTAACTTTTGAGTGCCTAGCTTTACAAGTCTAAATTTTATATGGCTTCTATTTACTTTTTCTTGTAAGGAAACATAAAACCAAATATTTTTTTCATATGACATAATATTGACATCACTGGTTTTCAACAAGAAAGCCAGCTTTCAACCTACTCATCTGTCTCATCATCGACCAGTGCAATGGGGGACCATGAGACACTACCAATTAGAGTTTTTCTGTGATTCTCTAACCCACTTCTAAACTAGTAAGTGCTCTGGCAGATGCCTTGATTATTGTTCAACAAATATTTTCTGAGAGCAGAAATCTGGTAAGGCTCAGGAATTCCAGATTCAATTTTATATTTTGGAGGACAAAGTGTGTTTGGAGGATAAAGCTCACATCTTTCTGCCTATCTCCAAATCTCCAATTTGGGCTGTGTTTCCTCCTGTTTGACAGCATCCCAGACCTCTGTGTTCCCCTTCTTCATCATTTCAGTATTATCACCCTAAGTGTCATCATCTTCAGATGCCTGGCTTTCAGCTCCACACGTTTTATGCCAGTTCATCCTCTTTACATACCAACACCCTTCCTCTCATACTCTCCAGTATTCTTTCAAGTTATTATTCCCCTGATTCCCAACTAAAGGCAGGTTATTTTTTTCAGACATGATGAAACAATTTAGTCTCAAACTTAGAAACAACCAAGATGGTCTTGCAAATCTTCAGGGCAGGGGGAGTGAACCTGAAAGAAACAATTCTTCAAGGAAAAGTTTATACCAACCCATCGATTTTTTGACACAGTTATAAACTGAAAATGTGGTAGTCCAAAGGGAAGCATCAAACCTACTTGGCTGCAGGCAGCTGCTGGCTCCACCTACCATAAATCATTGTCCCTTTCACGTAAATAACCAGGCCTGGAAATGTTGCTTTTTCATTTACAAATATATCAATTTGTCTCTTCTGATCCAGCTTTTTCATATCATCTGGCACCAAAGGACCAGAAACTGGGCAAGCCTCCCCAGATGTGAATTTTTCCAGTGTGGGCTGATGTAGTGTCAGAACATCACAAATGAAGGAGGTGCCATGGTTGCAGCTCTGCTGCTCTTTGGCTATTGACAGATCTTTGCTTCAGAGTCACTATCAACCACTGTACTGTAAATAAAAGCCCTGCAGCTGCTTTCAGATCTTTCAAGATAACATGAAGGTATCCACAAAGTAAAGGTGCCATTATCAATTTATGTCTTGTCCATCACTGTGGACAGGAATTTTCTTTTTCTCCACAAAGTGTCGATCTAGAGATTTTCTGAAGGAACATAAATACACCAGTGCCAAAGGTGGAGCTCTTGGTCAAAAGGAGTGCAATTAGTCTACAATTTTATGAAGAGTTTTGAATCCAGATTTACTGTGTATTGATTATATTTCTGTGTATAAAACATGAGACAAAACTGGAACATGTCAGGAAAAATAACATGAGATTGTTTCACTCCTGAATACAAGCACAAGCAGAAACAGACTAGTCATAGCCCCGGCTGGGCAAATATAAGGAAGATAAACTGACCTTTTGAAATGTTCTGAGTTTAAAACATAGATACACACACAGAGCACAGCATGGCTGAACTGCTTTTAGACAAGACAATCAAAAGGGATTAGATCAATTTATTTGAGATGATCCAGCAGCCGTGAGTCTCATCATAAGCCCTGTACATGTCACCAGTAGCAGGAAACCCAAAAAGTAACACAACATTACCAAAAGCTACTGTTTGGGATAGAAAAGCTTTAAAGTGAGGCAGCGATTCCATATCTTCTGTATTGTGGTATCTGAGGACTAAAGTGGTGCTGTTTGATGGCACTATGGTATGCACACCAGGAGATGAGTTTGCACAGCTGATCAGTAGCAATGTATCCACTGGAAGACGCATACGTTATAAGTTCTACTGGCAGAACTTAAATCAAGCTTTTTACAAGGGTCTGAAAATATTGCATCCGTACTGCTTCATCAGCATTATCATTTACCATTGCCACTTTGCCACTTGTTTCTCTAGGTGGTTTCTGTCTATGTGACAGGGCCTTCTGCTTTGGCGTATCTGTCCCGTGAAGTAGTTTTGCTGTACCAGTCCTTTCTTTCAAATTGACTAATCATCTGAGTTTTTTCCTGACATCATTCTTGTGTGGAATCATATTATTTAATCCTGGAAGGCCTTTAAGGATACACTTTGCATGAAAGGAACCTTCTGAATTCTTGAACCGTATAGTTGATTGCAGCAGTGTGGCTATCATTGACAGTAATTCTTTGACCCCTCCTGCACGCCAGATTAAGAGCTAATGCCATCTGCTGACCTCTTACCTATTTGGTACAGCCTGTCGTGATCCCTAAACCACAGCGTATAAAAAGTATGATAAATACATTTTCCTGAAGTCAAAGTCAGGCAAAGCACTGTGAAATAAGAAATGCAAATAGCAAGATATAGGATATCCATTGTTCAACATAGCAATACATATGACAGCAATAATCACATCACTGTTGAGAGGAAATGCAGTATACGACAGCAACTGAAATCTACCATTAAAAATCTAAGGAAATACAGCTCCTAAATAATCTAATTGTTTCTTTCTAGGCATGAAATAATAACTCAGACATTGACAAGAAAAATGGAAGGGTGATTTGACTAAAACACATGCTGTTGATTAATATTTTATCCATTAATAAAAACGATTAAGCCAATCCCCACAGCAAACAACTTCTTTTAAGTTTTCCTTGTCTCACAACTGTATGTAAAAGAAAACACAACTTTTATGAAGTTCTTCTACTCTGTCGTTATTTTACATTTATATAAGATATCTCATGGCTCACGTTTATCATTGTCCATACATCTTGACTTTTAATTTCAGTAACTAAACTAAACTTAATTTGCTAAATAAACTGGAATGCACAATTAAAATCACAGCCAGAGTCTGAGAGAAACCTATAAATGTCAAGAAAGTAAAAGTTAAAGCCATTCTTCCAGGCTCTTGATGTTTGGGCTCTCAAGAAAAGGAGAATTTACTCTCTCTGACCATTCAGGATATTTTAAAAATATATATCTATATTAAGGGACAAGTCTTTACATTTCTTCTTCAGACCACTCTTATTTAATCCTTCTTGAATTTAAATGCTAAAAATGTTTGTTATTTCACTAAAGCGAGTACCTTGAAACAAGCACGACTTTTTGCTTTATAGGTCTATGAAGGTACAATGCAGGCAAATCTCTTGGCATTATTTTTGAATCTCTGGCCAATTTTTGAATTTATTTGTACTTAATATTTTTAAATCATAATCTATATGCTTATCTGGTGTGTGTTTTGTGATTGTTTTTTTCTATAGGGGTTGCTATGCATGTATGCAGCTATTTTGCTTTGTGAATACACTGATAAGCCAAGGACCTCTGGGACCACCTTTGATGTGCTCCATCTCTAGGCTGGCTCTGGGTGCTACACCCCCAGAGAAATCTGAGGGCAGCAATTTTACCAGGCCCAGTGCTGCAGTCCCGTAATCCTGCCCACCGCATTTGGGCCATGGAGCCTGGAGGTTCACTGGATCTGGGGAGTCTCTTTTCCAGTCCTCACCTTAAACCAAAGACATGTCAGGCAGAATGAGGCTCAGATCTTGCAAGTACGAACTGGGTAAATTTCAAATGCTAAATGTACGCTTTTGCCAAATTACTGTCTATTTCCAACAACAAGTAAAAAAAAAAGCATTGATAGAAAAATCTACCGTGTTAAGTGAGTGCAGTTTTAGCAGAGGAACTGAGGAAGATGGAGCCTTGCCTTGGGTGCCAGCCAAGGCACCAAGCACTCACTGCCACCTCCAGTCGTAGAACCACAGCTACGAAGCCAGGCAGCCCTCACCACCCTGACAGCAGACCCAGGCTGGCCACATCCTCTGCAAATATGCACCCACATGTGGGCCAAGAAGTGCAGTTTCTCAGTTTGTGTGGAAGACACACAAATGGAGTATCTTTCAAGTAAGAAAAGAGCATGGGTGTTTCGAGGGACAGGAGCATCTGTTGTTGCTCACTGTATCTAGGTCTGACTTAAGTTTTTGATGCAGCAGATCTATGGAACTGCAGACCCCCACTGTAAAGTAAACCATTGGATTTTAATTTGTTAGTGTTATGTAGAGCTCAATTTCTTGCGTCATTTAAAGCTGTAGTTCTGTTCGTGATATACACATTGAGTCTAAGGCATGTCTATTAGGGACTGAAGATGGAAAATTAGAAGGACATGTATGGGACCATATACATCTTCCTTTATTGCCATGAAATACTCAAACAGAAGATAAACAGATAACACTTTCCAGGCACAGATTTTTTTTCAAGGCAGGGTATGTTGTAAAAAAATTAAGGCTATGATGCTGAGGAAAATCTCTCTCTTAAGAAGTACTAAGGACATTTGAAATAATTTTGTTGCCTTTTACAATACTTTCTGTATAGTTACTTTTGTGAAGTACATACACATAGCGTAGGTATTTATTTGTGCTTTAGATGCCGTAGTTATTCCATATGTCTTCCCAGAAAGGCAAGTCTTCTATAAATCCCATGCCATATCTGCCAGTCCCATGGGGATGATATAAAAAGGACATAGGACATAGGTAACAATTTCCTTCTCCATCAGTCTTGTGTTGAATGTCTTGTTTACTCTTCCCTTGAGCAAGACATGTTTCTATGCATTATTCTGTTGGACAATATCCTAAGAAGGAAAATCAGTCTCACAAAGTTGCTTACAAATGGGTGTCTCTTTTGGCAGTACACATTCTTAAAAGCCAAACTGCTGTTTAAAAATCCCAGGGGGAAAAAATGATATTTTTATTGTGCTCTTTTCATCATTTTTATTCTGTAGCCTGAAGAAGTAAAAAAATAATAGTCATTAAAATAAATCTAATTCTCTCTCAAAAACTCTCTGAGGAGAGTTGGTGAACTTCTGAGTAGATCCTGACTTACACAAATTACTACTACCTGCTGTGACATACCTGTGCTGAGCTTATTGTGGTTTAGTACTTGCTTGATTGAACCAGATTTTAAAATCACAAATTGTTTTCAAATTACCTGGTCAAGACTAATTTCAGGAGGCTCTCTTCCCTATTGCTGCTGCTCCCTTGAGCTGTTCTTCGGAGTCCAGCTTCCTGGACCTTCAGGGGCTCTTCCTCTTTGCTGTCTTTCTCCTCCTTTTTTTCCTCCTCCTCCACAGATGTGCATCCAGTTGAGTGGTAGCAATAGCTTGTAGCCCTGCTTTGGTGTTCCTTGTGTTTATTCTGGCAATTGTTTGATATTTAAAAATCAGCAAAATCTTTACTGCAGAAGACATACAATCACTGGGTCCTGGCCATGTTACAGGCATATTTGTTTATTTAGTTACTTGTTTGGTTTTAAAGTACATCAATAATTGTTATGTCAATCATATACATGATGGGCAATGAAGCCAAGACATTTGAGGCTGAGGTGAGCAACCCATAGTCTTCTGACAGAGAAGATGAGCATCTTTTTAAGTATCACTCTCAAAGTGGGTTATGATCTGCTGCAGCCTCTTTTGGGTTAAATATTTATTATAATTAGTGGTTTATGTTATGTAAGGCATGGGAGTACATAAATAGGCTACTTACTGCTGAGGTAACACTAAGTACATTAGATATTGTAGTGAAGTTAAACTTAGACTTGATATCCTAGTCACCACAGAGTTATCCCTACATTAATGGGTCAGGATTATAAACAGTCCCATCCTAACCATATAGCAAGGATCTGTAAATATTGGCTCCAGTTGTTTATCTCCTGAATACCACAGAAATTAATAAGGGACTTGCTTTAAGAGCATATGACCATCCACCTCTCCCTTGAAAATCATTCTGTAGCAATTAGACTCTAAAAGCTGGATTCTGCAATTTGCAAAATATCTTCCTCTTATTCAGAAAAATGTTTTCAATAAATATTTAAAGCTGAGCATATAACTGCATTTAGAAACAGCCAATTTTGTGTTTATCTTCTTAAGCATACATGTAAGTTTTTGGTGGGTTGTACAGGAAATCTCTGTAGTTTATAGGAGCGAATAAGGAATTATGACTTGAGTAAAGTTGAAAGACAAATCAGGACACTGTCAATTAGAATGAACTCCAGGTCTTCTTCCATTCTTTTTTCAACTAGGAGAACATATCCTACTAGTTCCCTCTGTCCTCCCCACTGCAGGTTTCCTAAACAAAAAAACATTCTTACCTATTTTGCTTTATTTAAAATACTCCAATAGCTGTTCTTCCACGTCTCCTGTCTATTCAATGCAAGTGAAAACCGTAAAATGAAGTTGAGTAATTCTGGCACCCAAAGAAAGTGCAAGGAGACACTTTTGAACAGCCAGAGGACACAAAAGCACTGCTATATTATACTCTTTGTCATTCCAGTTTTAACAATAAGTATATTAATCACCAGCACCACTGAAGTTTTGCCTGCAATTAGCATTTCAACACACTCTCCCATGGCTGGGGTGGAGCAGCTCGCCTCCATTGTGAGCTGCTTTTAATTGTGGTGCAAGAATGGACAGCTCTATGATTGCATTTTGGAAACTGGTGGCAGTTCAGTTGTTAGAGGCAAGCTCAAGTATCTTCGTTTGTTTGTTTATTTGTTCCTGTACTTGTGCTTCTGCTGTGTTAACTCATGGAAATTGCTTAGGGACAGATTTAAATCAAAACAGACAGTTTCCATTTTTGCTCTGTAACTAGTAAGGTTTGTTTAAGAGGCGCTGCTGCTGGAATATAAGGCACGTCTGGAATGCTTGTTTACTTGCTGTTCTGAGCATGTGCCCTTTTGTAAGGAGACAGGGCTTTCCATGGTGCAAATCTTCAGTGCCAGTAGCTGAGCCTCTTTAAATAATTAAAACAATAGTAGATTGAGATGGGTTATTTTTAAAATAGAGATGAGTGCATACTATTTAATGCCACAGCTTCAAATATTAACCTTGTGCCTTACTGGTCTCTTACCGAACTCCACAAATTATAAAAGCACACAGATGTAAATGGTTCCTAGGATTATGCAACTTGAAAATGTTTGTATTTCTTCTGTTCTGGGTATATTTTGCTTACCCAAGCAGACAAGTCCTTTCTGGTTAATCCTACCCAGTTCTGTGACTTGCCCATCCCTTGGGGATTTGGTGCATGGAGGTTATTTGTTCTATTAATCAGGAGGTTCCTAAATTCTAATCCTTGGTAAAGCACTGGATTGCCATCTGACCTTGGCAAGTCACTTGACCTCCTTTTGCCTGGGTCAATCCAGCTGGAAAATTGGGTAAAAAGCAGGACTTTCCTGGAAAATATATGCTGCATCCGAGATGAGATTTCTTTTGCAAATAATAAAACAAGCAGAGTAAAACTAAAAAAAGGAACTTCTGCAAAAGGCGACTTTCTGGACTTTACTAATCTTTGTTACATTTTAAATTTGGTAGGAGGTTCACCAAAATGCATTGTTTGACACAAGAATGTATGCTGGTGGTTGAATGGATGATGCAGGGAGTTTTGTTTAACTTGAAAGATCACATAGCTTTCTTCATTTAGCAATTTACGTTGGCTTCTTCTTGATGTAGGAGGAATGAGGTAACGAAGGGACTAGACACGCATATCATATCTGACTGAGGCAGCAACATGCCACGGGCCAGATTCTCTGGCCTACTCTTCTCTGCTTCATGGTTCCTATGAGTGAAAAATAGACAGAAGTAGCAGCCAGTGCTTGTCTCCTATTTGGGGAGGCAAAAAATGCTTTTTTCTGAAATGGTCACCCTGGGATCAAAAGGAAAGTGTATGCTCCTACATTCTTCTGCCCCTCTATTGTTCATTTTTTACTCTGAATTACTACTAAAGATATAATTAGTGATATCTACACAAATACATCATATTTCACTGGGGACTAGAGGTACAAATGCCCTTTTAAAACTCTAAGAGAACCCTGACATTTTATATAGAAAACCAAATTTGTCTCAATACCAGAGCTTTTACTTGAAAGTACAACAAACAGGCAACAGAGACTAACAGGATGGCACGACTGGAAATGACATCCCAACAGAGGATAGAGATAGTAGATAAGTACAAAGTCATGATGAATCGAACATATGTTCCTTCATATACTTAACACATTTAAATTTACTTGTTCATTTTTGTGCGTTATGGTCTTGTTTACTTTTACAAAATCATTAGGCACTTTACACCTCGGTATGATTTCAGGGAGCTCAGCCTTACTATCAGCAATATTTTTTAAGTCATGATACTTACTTAAACGACTGAATAGGGGTTAAAGCTTTCGTGTAGGATGTTAAGTTCCGGAGAAGAGGGGATTTTATATCATTAGCATAATTTAAATTTGAAACAAAAAGTGGAACTCAAATGATGGAAGATCACCCAAAATGAAATTGGAATGAATTGGTAGCAGACTCTGGAAAGCAGAACTATCAAATTTCACAAAAGTAACTGAGCAGGAATTAATTCTCTTAGATAAAGGAAGAAAACAGTAACTAAAAGAAAAAATTAAATTTTCTTGTGCTTTTTGGTGTTTTGTTTTCTTTTCTCCAGTTCTTTTATTGGTCTTTTATTCATAGTGGCAAAGGCTCATATTTCTTCTTACTAATTCTCTTTGACAATAAGTTGGCAACTTCCTTGCAAAAATATGCTGGTGATGTTTCAGGTCGGCCTCACCCTTAGGGGGATAAGGGGCATGGTAGGAGTCTTTGTTTCTTGTCATGTAAAATATAGAGAGGTATTTGTCCTTTGTTTCCATAAACAAGAATTTCTATTTATTGCACGGCACACAGTACTCAAAATACACTGTGATTGAGTTCAAATTACTTTTCCATGTGGCAGGTAACCTTTAACTGGTAAATGGGTGGTATGATATGGCTTTGAATGGCATGTCCTATATCATCTTCTCATAAAGCCCCACTGAATAAGTACCAAATAAAGAATATTTCTATCACCTGTCAGCCTATACATGAAGACATTAAAGTAGTTAAAAAATCAGCTAGGCATTTTAGAATGAAATGTTTTAAAGACTTGGTTTTTTTGAAGAAAAATGGAATTCTTCTAATGGAAAATTCCAAAATTATAACACTCACTTATCTCAAAACAAGAAAAGAATCAAAATGAATTAATTAAAAATATATGACTACTGTAATTATTATCTTATTAAACCAAATATTTTCACTTTTTAAAATAGTAGATTTCAGCACATCAGAGTGAAACGATTCATTAAAAGCTTTCCCAAAAAAATCTGTAATTGCATCATAAATGATTCTTTGACAAAGTATGAGCTGCATTTACTATCTGGTTAAGCAATATTGTATATAATAAAGTGCTAGGCACCATACAGGAGCAAAGGCAGGAATGATCTCTGCTTTACTGAAGAATTTGCATTCTAAAAAGAGAGAATATAACAGATAGGGAGGGGAACAGATGCATCTTTGTTCCTTTCCCAATCCCTTCTGATCCCTGCCCATATCACTCTCCTCTGTCCAAGTCTGCATCTCCATCCAGCATTTCTCCCCGCCTTTGAATTCTAAATCCACTTGTGAGTCATTCTCCAATTTCAGCTTCATTCAGACCTTCCACCTCTGGGTAACTGCTGTGCAGAGAAGTGCTTCCATGTCGCTGCAAGGTGCCTCAGTAAAGGCTATCTCATGTGCATGGGTCCTGGCATTCTGGTATTAGATGAGTTGTATAGACAGACAGGACAGACAGAAGTCAAGCCTTTTGACATCATCCTCCTTTTGTTCTCTGTCTCTTGCCTTCTTGCTCTAGTGCGCTGCTGGTGGCTCTCACACATTAGCCAGAGTTTGTCTGGTACTAGTTACTGGGTATACTTTCCCAGGGCATTCTTGAGCCATGTGTTTAACAACATTTTCCTTCATTCTGCTGACATCCATCATTTGTTTTTATCATGTTCCTCTTCTTCACTATAGCTACTATATCAGGGAAGGAAGGGGAATGTGTAAGCATGAAGATGTGGGCATGGATGGTTATTCTTTCCGTGTGCTATATGATGGCTGGGAAATATTTTACATTTTTCAATTAAATCCCAAGTCTCAGTCCTGCATTTTTCATTGGTGACGAATTATTGAGGGGTGTAGTTACATCACACTTCCTTCACTGTTATTTCCTTCAGAATTTATTTTGAAGATTTAGGTAGTTGCTACTGATAATGTGTTCTGGTAAACAAAATGAAAACTGGTGAAGGTTATTGTATTTAACATGCACAGTGTCTTTAAGTGAGAGCTGATGGTGTTTGACCCTATCTGGGTTAGGCTTCAAGGAATTAAGCAAGAAGTGAACTCTAATATTCAGTTTCCCTATGTTCCTGATAACCTGCCTGCATTCACTGTGTATCCGCACAGCCTTTGGACAAAATTCGCCTTGTACTCAGGACCATTCTCAAAGGAAAAAACAAAACAAAACAAACTACCCAGCTTTCCTGGAGGGAAGTGTTTTATGCTTCCTTCTGGGCACACACAGAAAACAGTAACATGTTAGCAAAGTCATGTTATACAGAAAAATCTGTATTTTCCTTAATTGATGCAACAGTTATTTAAGTTTTCTATTTTATCAGTAATTAAATAATTTATGCTTGATTATGTGCCTATATAAAAAACATACTTGCATGCATTTTTTACCTATCAGGCAGAGTTCTCTATAAGTAGTCCATAAACCATACCGGTTTCTTTTTTTTCTCCTTTTTTCTTTTTCTTGATCAAGCAAATACTATACAAGTGCAAGGAAAATTTTATTGCCTCCTTAAGCTAAAATTCTTCCTTGTGCCTCTTTCACTGTCTTAGAGAACTGATGGATTTTGGGATCTTGTCCTGTCTCCTTTCCTTTTCTGGTATATTTCTATTTAAAGTCTCACTGTCAAATAAAAGGCCTGCATTTAGTGGCTCTGGCTCTAGAAGTTTCATCTTCTGTGAAAAAGATGAAGGCTTCATATAAGAAACAAGCAGATAATAGCTACCTCACACTGGTGGTCTGTAAGGCTTAATTCTTAGGACCTCAAAGTGGGCTAGCCATGGGATCAAGCCTTTATGCAAAGGTGTCCCAAGATTCCCTAGAGGAAGACGTGAGTAATGTTCAAAGCAAAAGGCTCACTTTGTTATTATTTTTATTAGGTGTTATTATTTTTATTAGGGTTATTGTTAGCATTCATATTTTACTTTTCTTTAAAATCGCCTCCATTGTGCCAGAAGAGGGGTAGAAAGAATAGTGTCCTTTTCACCCAGCTGCCCAAATGTGTTTTGGGACAAGCTGTAGTGATTACAGAGGCAACATCATGTGAGTATTAGCGTGATTAGGCTGCCATGTCTTAGATATTGTGTCGTTCCCAGTACTTTGCAGCCTATATATTCCTGGCACTGACCCTGTGAAGGAAGTAGTTTGTGTGTTGACAGATACCATGCAAATTGTTCTGTCTGAAGGAGCTCTTGCACAATCAACCTATTTGAGAGGAGAAAAAAATAGATTCCCTCTGTCTGTGTAATGCTGTCACTCAAACCACACCTAAATATCAGTAGGAGACTGAAAGTTTGGGGAACTGTTGGTTTTGGCTAGCAATTACTATGCAGCGTACAGCCAGATCCTGAGCTCAGTGGCATGAGGATAAATCCAAAACTCAGAAGAAATGGCTTAAATACTCCAGCTTTACATCAAAGCAGTGTAGTCAGCATGACCTAACCACACAATAAACCATCTAAGACAAAGAAAAGCACTCTAAAATTATTTGTGCAAATGCTTGTGAAATTCTGAGGAGTATTTTCTGCTTTACATACTTTTCATTACTATTTACAACTATTTAAAGAAAGCTACCACTGTTGTCAAAGCAAATTAACTTGTTCTTTGAAAATCAATCTTCCTTTTTTTAGGTGTATACTGTATATCCTCACACATTTTTTTTTGCCAGTGATGGTTTGACACATTTTTATCTCCATGAACAACAAAGCCATGTATAATTCCATGCAATTGTCTTTTAAGATATGAAGAGGGGAAAAAAACCATAATTTACAACACAAATATATTAGGTTTTTATATAAAAAGCATCACATGTATTGATCAAAATGACTTTCTTTACAATATTTGATGCTCAAAAGAGAACTAATTGTATTACATGTTATAAGTGCATATTATCCCATTCAAGCTGTGCCAAACAGGAAAATTGACAAGAAAGCTTCTATGTTAGAGTCATTCACCTCCAAATTGTAATCAGATAACAGTCTCTTTATACTGAAGTGATATTATTCGAAAGGACCTTTTCAGATACCTTTGAACAGGAGTTAGGAATATCTTTATTAATCTTTACGTAGATTAGAAACACCTTCCACATATATCTTGCATTTGTGTACCTCTAAGTTTCCAGATATATTTGTTAAGGATGCACAGTCTTTCAACATAATGAAACTGTTACTCGTATAATTCAAAAGCCTGAAGTAAGACAGTTAATCTAAAGCACATCCATACATACTTATAAACAGTACAGGATGAAAACAAAATTGTCGTGTATGCATACACAGCATATATTCTATAATAATCTCTTCCTAATCAGTTGTGCACTTTATGAAACAATGTAAGAGAAATGACAATGCTGTCATTTGTATATTCTCCCTCAGTTCTCTAATGGAAACCTTTTTTTTTTTCCTTGCCAACTCATTCCTGACAATGTTAATGATTCACTATAAAGCAGCTTCTGTGCTATGATTTGTGACATTCAGGCTGGTTAGATGGGAGGACTAGGCAGGTTTCTGGGGAGTGTTTTGGATGCAGAAATGCCTTGAAGATAGCACTTTATTATATTTAGGACAAGTATGACATCCCACTTCAAGGAATAGGCCCCTATACATATTGAGAAGGGATTTCTGTGGTTTAAGTGGGGAGGAGAAGGTTAGTTTAAAAGAATGCCTCTGTGTTTTTTGAGGCAACATAAAGATAGGAGGTAGAGAAATGGAGGCAGGAGGCAGAAGGATTATGGATAATGGAAGAATTTTGCCTGAGGGTATGTGCCTGCTTTGCCTATTCCTGTATAACTAGAATATTTATAATTCAAATACTTATCTTTAATAATTAAAAATGAAGGAATATTAAAGACAAAAGGTAGCGAATATTATGTACACATATGTAGGCATCATGCATTAAATCCCTACACTTGCAAAATATAGCAAGAGGTAGATTTAAAGGAGGTTAAAAAAGTGAATATTTTAAAATGTCTCAAAAAAAGAATTTCTAATTCACTCCCGTTCTGCCAGAAGTGATACCCCTTACTTCTTATTTTTACACATAACTAGTCATGGAGAGAGCTACTAAAAATACACTGCATGGTGGCTTGACATCAGCACATCAACAATTAAAAAGTGGATACAAATATTTCAGGTTTTCACAACCTTAAAAGTTTTGCTCATGATTTATGAAAACATCAGATTTGCCAGGGCAATTGCATTTTGCTTTTACAGGACACTTAGTTACATAGCTTAAGTAAACTGCTAGTTGCAGCAGAATGTAATATTCTACTACATGCAGTAGCACCCTCTGATCTGCTTTCCACAGACAGCAAAGAAACAAAGAAAAACAGCCATTGCTGTGGATAAGGAAGAGTGTTTGAAAAGAGAAAGAGACCTCAAATATGCCCTTAGGTATTATAAAGCTGTCAATTACAAGCAGAAAAACAATACAAAGGCTGCAACAAATAATTTATAAAGAGAAAATTATACAAATAAATAATAACAGAAATTAATCCGTTATCTTTGAATAATTTGGAAGATGCCGTTTCACATATTTTAAATTAACACAACAAAATCAAAAAGATTATAGTTGAATATATTTCAGAAACAGAAATCTTATACACCAAACCATGAATAAATCAAAGATTGAAGTCAAATTACTCACTAAGGCTAAAGTAGTTCAATTTTGAAGTAGAATGCCTTTATGAAATTGAATTTATGGATGATAGGTTAAACTAATGCTTGAAAATCAGAGGTGTTAATATTTACACCTTTGCTCATTACAGCAAGGAAAAGACTAATGAAGAATTAGACATCCAAGTGTCTTTACTCTTCCATCAAACAGAGAAATCCGTGGCTGAACATTATTACAAGCTGACAATAATAAGAACTATTCTTTTATATACATATATGAAATAATGTCATATATAATGTAAGTTTTAAAACAGATGCTAAAACACCTGATGACAAGTTTAATATATTTATGCTGGTACAAATTACAACTACTGAATGAGACTATTGAAATAATTTCTCCAAATGGAGGAAGCATTCATAAACTAAAAATATACCAGCAAATGTAGTGAAATGCTATTGTTGAAATATAGGTACATTCCATACAATCTACTTCATCAAATTCTGCAGATTCAGATCAACCATGTTATTTACTTGGGGCTTTTGATAGATGCCTGAAATATTACAGATCAAATAAACACATATGAAGATTGCTGTTTTTAAAGTATAAATGTCCAAACAAGAATTTTAATGTTTTTGGGGGTTGGTTGGTTGGTTTGGTTTGATTTTTTTTCCCTAGAAAATATCAGGAGTTTTTTCTTATGAACCACCACCTATCCCAGTCAATGAAGTGGTCTCATTGACTCCACTCAGTTTTAGGTTTGGCTCATTGGACAGAGAAACAGGACAAAAACTTTTATAGCATTTTAGGACTTAGAGTGTGAGTCTTAAAATTATCAGGAAAAGGCATCTAGTAATACAATGCCACCAGCATTATCTGCTCAATGCCAAGGTGACAAAGGCTTTATGTGGGACTGGGACTTGCTATACAGCACACAACACTGGTGAGGGTAATGGTAATGAATCAGTCATGGGGTGGACCCAGGAGAGCGAGTCTGCCAGCCCGATAGCAGTAACCTGAATGGATCCTGTCTTTACCTTGCATCCACTGTGGCAGAGGCTCAAGGCAAGCAAAGGATAGGTTGTCTTTGCCCACATCCTGTCAACACAGGTTGATGATGATGAGTAATAGATGGGAAAGATATGTGATACTTAATTAATTACATTTGACTGCTGTGCTCTTTTTTCTCTTTTTTTTATTTTTCCTTATTTTTTTTCTGTTTAATTTCTTTTTGCCATATGTATTTTAAGTTCCTAGTAATTACAAGCTTTTATTTTATTTTTGGAGACTGTTTTTTGAAGAAGACTTGTTGAAAGCAATTTTATACTAGTTTATCCAAATGCCAATATTGCCTGTTTATGAGTTTTGTATGGAGACAGTGGTGTGTTTGGAGGTTTGCACTTTAAAATAAACTTAATTTCTTCATTTATGCACATCTGCTCATTTGAAAAGCTATTATTATAAAGGAAAGGAAAGGATTTTTTTGAAAAATTGATACAGAACAACATAGTAGATCAAGTAGATCAGAAATGAAAAGCTGTTAGACGTCATTATATTTTTCCATCCAAACACAGCCCAGACCCCTTTCCTAAATTTGTATCTGCCTACTGAATACTTTAACCAGCCTTTCTGTATTTCATGCCATCTACTTCAGCCTAGAGAGATACCTCTAGTCCTTCTTCTTTCCGAGTACTTTTGCAATCATGACTTCTTCTAAAGAAAGCTCACTGCCAAGCTTCACCCTCATGGCTGCTCCAACATGCACCTACAAATACAAGAAAAGAGAATGAAAAGAAAAAAAAATTAGTAAAAAAAATGGGATTTGGTGTCTTGAAGTAAAAAGAAGGTTAAGTCCATACAAACCCCCTCTTCCCAATATACAAACCTGTCTGGGCTAGGTTTGCCTTCTTCCTTTTTTTTTTTTTTTTAATTAGCCAAAATATTAAGGAATTAATGAGAGTAGAATGAAAAACCCAAGAAAATAAGCCTGTATCAACGTGCATGCAGGAGGAATACGGGAGGTGAAGCAGTGTATCCATGAATGGAGTGAATATATAACTTGTCAACCAGCTGACGACAGGGACATGTTTGGATGCTTGAAAAGCATCCTGTCTATGATCACAGAAAGGAGGAACTCAGTAAGTACTGAACTAGACAGTGAGCATTTAGTAGCACAAAAGTGATTTTATCAATGCCACATAGGATTTCAGTGGAGTGACAGAGTAAGGAAGATGAGCAGTGGACTGCAGTATCTGTAGACTTCAGGAAAAACTCTGCTGTTAATATTCAGGACAATTATAAACTGCTGGCAAGCAGTTGGTAGCACTGGAACAAAAAATTATTGCTCTCTCAAAATTCTGTATTCTTTACCTGCTAAACCTGCCATCCTGTGAGTATTAAGCACTGCAAAAATTGTCTTCTGAAATATGCAGTATTTGTCTGTGTGAACCTTTTCCTATGCTTGATGGCCACTTTGTAACATTCATTTATGATACGCAAGGAGAAGATAACAACTTATTTTTAAAAAAGAGTAGCATAGCTTCTGCCTGAAGCTGAACATGCTCGACTTTGAAACACCTTTCATAATTACAACATGGAAAACACCTTCCTTTTAAAATTAGATGGTTACAGATGCAGCCGGTCGCTGTCTGTGTGAGTTCACCCAACTACATGTTCTCAGATATCTTCTAAAAAATTCAGCCTTATGAGGACGTGAATAAGCCTGCACTGAGATGGGTGCAGTCTGTTCCTGGAATTCCTCTTCAGTATTATCGCATCTTTTTTTCTCCATGTCATGCTGCTGGGTACAGAACAGGTGACGTGTATTTTAAGCTCTTCATCATGGCATTGAAAAACTGTGGTCAAGTACCACCGAACAGAGACGTCCCAGAATATGAAAGTAAGTTGCTGAACATTGGATTTGCGTCCTCATTTTCGTAGTACAGCTGCTACAAGTGTTGGATCTATCCTCAGCGAAGTAGTTTGGTTCAGTAACATGTCAATGCCCCCAGCTGCTTTCCTGCGGCTTAGTAGTAGTAAATATTTTCATACTAAATCATACTCATATGAATATCATCTCTAGAAATGAACAAGAATATTGGTATACTCCTTTGGTTATCGAACTGTATGTATGAGGGTAATCTTTGGTTTGGCAAAGAGGGTGGGGATCTGCTATGTCTGTACTTGAGCAGTGCTCATGAGAACTGGAAGCAGGGAGAAAATTACATGGCTATAAAGTTCTGTAAAATGATAAAATATATGGATAATAAGGAGGTAAAGGACCAGAATGCATGGATACAGGTAAGTGCAAACAAAAGTTCACTAACCACCTATTTATAGATCAGTCCAGGTATGCCTAGCAAATTACATCCAAGCTGCAAAACAAATGTAATTCCCCACACTTTCAGGAGAATTGGTCTGCTCAGACTTAGTGCATATGACTGGCATGTATAAGGGTAGAGGGTATGAGAGTATGGATACCTACATATGTGTAGACAGATCCTCAGTTCATACACCAAATTTTATGCCAGAAACCACTGATGTCTAGAATAAAAATGAAGGAAATTGGCAGGACATCATGGATTCCAAGATATTTATAAACTTGGAAAGCTTTAACAATGTAAAGCTGTGTTAAGATGGAGCCAACTACTGAGAATGCTGGCAGCCTGGAAGCTAAAAAGCTCTGTATGTTCATCTATAGTTATGTTTGAGCATGTTTCAGCATATTTGTGCTGTTCTTGTAATATACTAAAACTCAAAGTATCTCCCTCAACCTGTCAAGAGCCAAGTCCATTGTTGCTTTTGGTAATAAATTTCTGTTTTTCCTTTTCACTATCTCACACCCAAACTCTTAATTAGTGCTGTGTTTGTATAGAAATTTAAATTACCTAAAAAATTATGTGTTGACCAACGGAACATAACAGGGCTTTCACAACTTCTGCATCACTTGTTCTTGATAAAGAGAAGAAAACTCCAAACTCTTAAATTAATGAAAATTATTTAATGTTATTATCATAACATTTAAACCAGCTTCTAAAAATAACACGCTAAAAAGCAGCTGAGTAATTATGGAAGCCTGTCCAATAGACAGCATACAGACACACACACTCGGGATCTTCCATGTGGTGACAAAACAGCTGAAGTATCTGGGAAGGCTTTAGGTTTGCATCTAAAGTGATGTTGCCCACGGCTAGAACACAGTGTATATGCTCAGACATGCAACTTTCATTCAAAACAGAATGTGTGTAGAGAATTAAGGCACCAAGAGACATGAAAAAAAATTAAAAATATTTAGTTGCCTGATTGCCAATGCTAGTCTGAGTAATAAACAAAATGTGTTAGATACACTAATTTATATAGAGCAATTATATATGATTAATACCACATCCAGTGAAATGATTCATATCACTGGAATGTTAAAATCACTGACTGTGAACTGTTAGGAAAGATAGGGAAACTACAGGAAAAGCAGTGGAAAATGTACACAAAAGATAACATTATTTGGTCTAAAACCATTGACAAAGAAAAAAAATATTTGCCATGCTTATTGATCAACATATTAAATGATAAATCTCAAGAGGGAGTAGTGGTGCAGAAGTTAGCAGTGGACTACCAGATTGAATTTAGGAAGAAGATGAACAGCTCTTTAAAAATCTGAGATGGCTAGGTAGAAAAATTGCATTGTGAGGATGCTAATCAGGAGTTATGTGCAGGAAATTTTACCCACTGAAAGATCCTTGAAGTCTTGAAAACTCTGGACAACCTTCTAATTGAAATATTTAAAGAAATTCAAGGAAGTTCTAGAAGTAACTTTGATCTTATGAATAAAGAACGATTTACCAAAAGTTATCAAGGTATTAGTGGGCACAGTAAAACTTCCCATTTATATGCAAACAAGCTACAGTTGCATTCTGTAGTAAACCAGCCAGAAGTCTTTCAGGAGTGATATATCAGGTTGCATTTTTCTTTCCATCTTGTCTCATCTCTGAGTTAGGGGCTACCAGCTCTTGATGGTTTCAGAACCCAGTGGTAACTAAGAACAAGGAAACACTACCTTTCTCCAGATCTCGTGGCTTATCATTCATGGGGCTGGACCAACCCTGCTGTATGACACTCTAAGCCTCTCCATTTATCAGTCACACTGCAGCTGGCTGACCCCTGGTGCAGGAGACACACACATATGTACAGTTAAACCCACCTTTGAACAGATTTGAGAGGAATAGAGTGTTTAGAAATAGATACATATGATAACTGGGACCTGTTTAAAAAGAATTCATGGATTTCTGAAGAAGGGAGGGAGGGAGGGAGGGAGGGAGGGAGGAAGGAAGGAAGGAAGGAAGGAAGGAAGGAAGGAAGGAAGGAAGGAAGGAAGGAAGGAAGGAAGGAAGGAAGGAAGGAGGGAAGGAAGGAAGGAAGGAAGGAAGGAAGGAAGCTTAGCCGTAGAACAAAGAAGAAACTTGGTTTCAAAACTGAAAACTGTCTCAATCAGGAGTCAAATATTTTTAAATAATTAAATACCGAGGGGAAATGAGACATTGATTATAGTGGATAAAAATCAACAGCAGCAGAGCACAAATAACTGAAATATCTAAAAACTCTGTGTCCCATGGTGTTCATAAAAATATTACTGTTGGTTTTGTAGTATAAGAGAAGAAATAGTACCTAGTGATGACTGATGCCTTCTATGCAACAAATGTAAAATTATCAGTCTGCATAAGAGGAAGAAGGATTCAACAAATATTTATTTTCTGGAAAGATGGTACTTTTGCATTTCACAGAAAAGAAAAGTAATGTCCATTAGTAACAATACAGAGCACATTGTCTAAGATATTGTCTTAGAAACTCCACGAGATAATAACTGTTGGCAATTAACAAATCTTGAAAAAATTGTGCCAACATCCTAAAAAGAAAAGTCTACATGGCTCTAGCCTACACTGCTGACATGAATCCTGAATTAAGTAGTGGTAATAATGTGATGTAACCAGCGAAGAATTGAAGGTGATAGCATAATGTAGAGGAATGTGGTTGTGTGGAAAACACTCCATCTTCATCTGGTTTGGTGATAGTATTACAGGTTTGATTGTTAAATATACCTTCATCTGTTGTAGTCAGAATAAAAATCAATTTGTTTTCTTAGTGAAGATAAAATATAACAGATTACTAGATTATAGTCTTCAAACAACATGAAGAAGATATTCCTAATAATAAAAAAGATTTTAGTCCAACGCAGAAAGGCATGCTATGAGTAGTTTGAAGATGTTGTTATATAAACTTCAGTTAGAAATATATATTAAAAGCTATGTTCATTAAGCTGTGGAACTATCTATTTGCAATCTTCAAAACAAAATGGGGCATTTCTCAAATGCACAGTATCTTAAACAGAAATGATGAGCATAGTGTAAAAGTTTGGTGACACTTTCATCGATTGTCATGTCTTCTGGCCTTAAAATCTGTAAAGCTCTCAGTTAAAGCAAAAAGAATTTTGCCATTGACTTCAGCAGGAATAGTTCTTTTATATGAATAACCTCATATAACTGAGGATAATAATTTAGGATTATTCAAGATAGAGCTAATGTCCAAATATTGAGCTCTTTGGATTTTGAAACCCATTTACAGATTTCAGAAGTTAAATTGTGTCCATATTTAAGGCTCCTTATTATTATTTACAAGTTACTGACTTCTCAACAGCAAGACCTATCAGGAGAAGTAAAACTATCTTTTAAAGGTAGAGAAAAAGACAGCCTCAGTGCACAAGAAATTTAAAACCACTCTGAACAGAACACTAGAAAATATACGACCAAGTACAATCCTGTTTCAGCATCAGGGAATGGGCAATATATCTGCTAAACAAGGGGCCAAGGTGTCTGCATTGATGCAGATGAACCCTGGTATCTCACACCTGTGACTTGCCTGTATTACCATCCTCTAACAATCGTGCGTCACAGCCTGGATGCATGAAGATAGGCCAGAAGATCTAGTCAATGAAAAGGACTCAAAATATTTACTTCAACATACAGTTTCTCCCTGAATGTTTCCCAAATTCAACAGAGAGTTGATGAGGCATTCTAACTCCAATAGTTCCATAACTTCAGAATTCAGTGTTGACACAGGGTCATCAGTTGGATTATAAAGCCCTTCTTTCCTGCATTTCCAAATGCAGGAAAAAACCTTTTATTCCTCTCTTCATCCTATTGTCAGACTCAGAAAAAATTGTATGTATTTTTGTAGTGCAGAAAGAGGTAAGAGAAAACTTTAACTAACATTTTATCCTGACTTTCTTTTAATAATAGTTATGGAAGTAGTAGTTGCTCTGTGCCAAATTACAGAGCACTGTTTGAATGAAATCTCTCTACCTAGGGATTCTTCCCACCTCTTCATATATTTGCATTTATCTTCCAAATCTATTTTAATGAGCTCTATATAAAAATGAGAGCTCATACTTCTCGAGCCTGATGAACAGGTAATTACTGTTTTGATTCCCATGAGAGGTCTTTGAAAACCCATCTTGTCATGGAAGTTAAGGGCATAATGTTTTAATTGTAGGTAGGAGAGTGGGGATAGTGCTTAAGCTGAATATCTACCATGTAACCATCGTCCAAAATATCTTTACACAAATGACCTATCAATTGTGATTCAGCTTTCACATGTATGTTAAAGTGAGGTTAGATTTTTCTGCCAGAGTCTTGATTATTCTTTCTCTGCTAAACTAAGAGCTGGTTTTAATATTTCTCTCTTTCATGATTTTTGAATCAGATAGAAAGTAGTATGCTCTATGGATCAAAATTTAGGTCCATTCTTAATTGATTATCTTATGGCAATTAAAAGGAACACCTACATTAATAAAGGCAGAAGAAAATTATCCTCTTCAACCTATTTTTTGGTGTTGATAAATTGCATTCAGGTAAAAATTTCATTCCTTCCTGTTCAAATGTGCCATGGGATTCTCATGTTGCTGGATATTGATCCAAAGATGACAGTTCCAAAAACTTTCCCCATATACCAGCTATCAGACAGCTAATGTACTGGGTGCACCCACAGATAATGGGGGCAGAAAATTCTGCCTGTCCTGAGGCACAGTGTCCCTGGGACCAGTGGTGCAAAGAGTCCAAATTTTCCACAGCTAATAGAGATTACCAGAATTGTTTCAATTCTATTTTTCCACAGAAAAAAGAAAAAAGAAAAAAGAAAAAAAGCATTTTCAAGTCATTGTCAGGCAAGAACTGGGAACAGAAACCTGGCCAAAGAAGGGATTTGGGAGCCCAGCCTGGAAGGAGAGAAACTTCCAGCAGAGCCATGCATGTGACCTACCTCCTGGAAGAGCAGCTGGAAGTGGAGACTCCTCCAGTTAATTTTTTAGCTATCCATTGTTGATTAACACCCTCTTTTCTGAAATCACATTGTATCATCCCTAGTTTTTGGCAGATTAAAATAAATAAAACTGATTAAGAATTCATGTCAAGTTCATGACACCTGCTTAAGCAATAAAATTAAAAAGATTATTCCATTTAACCCTTTATAAAGAATAAAATAGTTGATCTTTATTTAATATTTTATTTCACTTCAAAATGTGTCTATTTTTAATTTTTGAGGGAAATAAATTTTCTTTTAAGTGAAGTGAAACAAAATGTTTTTCCTCAGATTAATAGGAACCTTTTGGTTGATCCAAAATGAATGTTTTTCAGTGTGCATTTTAGAAAGAAAAGAAATAATAATTTAGGTTTAAGTTGATCCAGAAGGTCTATTTTTTCAATCTTTTTCTAGCATGAAGCTGAAAAAAGTAATTTACTTGCTCAGTTCTGTACAGAGGTACAAAAGGAGCCTGCTGGAGAGAGAGGTGCTCAGCATCCTTGAAAATCAGGACATTAAAATAATGGTTTTACCCTATTGATCTTAAAGAAAAAGGAAATTGTACAGTGAATATATTTAGACATGATACCAAAATAGGAAGGACTGGAAATAGCAAACATCAGAGGAACTTAGAAAGCTTTAAAATGAATACAATTTAATGTGGGCAAATGTAAAATAATATACATGGAGAAAAATACTACCTGGCATGAAATCAAAGGAACATTCTATAGGAAGAACAGTAATGTGGAAACAATTTGGAATAAGAGATAACATATTGGACATGAGGTTTCAATTTAACGATGTTGCACAAGTAGCAGACCTGTTCATGAAAACAAAGAGATATGAATTTAGATTTTGATTAGCTTATTGCTAATGGTTGATGTGGTGTTCTACTTCTTATCATTAGCCAAATTCTGTGCTACTTGGAGAAGTCAATCTATTCAGAATATCCTTAAAATTTTTTTTGTGTTGCATTACTTTTTTGTAAATAAATTTGTCTGCTGTTCTGTTCAGTATGCACAGCACGTGCCTTAGAGACACTCCAGGAAATGATGACAGAAACAAGTATTACAAGGTGTGATCTATTTTGCAAGAGGCTAAGGGTACTTCATGGTTAGAGCTTAAGGAAAAGAAGTTATGATAACAGTCTGTAAACATTTAAATGGCAATAGTCCAAAATGAGGGAAAGATGATTAACTGAGGTTGGAAATGTCTTGTTAAGGAACAATAACTTGAAAGGGGAGAGAAATGTGTAATAAAAATTAAAAACAAAATGTAAGTTACAAGGACAATGAGATGAAGGCAAAATTTACCTTAGAAGTAGTTAATGCATCATATCTACATGTGCTTCAAAGGAGATTTGATAAAACCACAAAGGCTTTTACAGAAGACAAGCTTTCCTTGTAGGGCATAGGACTATTATACCTAGATGATCTTTTTCACTTGTTCCAGACTTGAAGTAGTTTGTGATTTGCTGTGCTTCTTTTAAAATTTCTAAATTTCAGATTCCTTTTTGCATTTAAGAAGATGGGTATGTTTTTGCTTTGTTAACATTTTTCCAGTTCAAGATGGTAAGTCTTGACCTGGAAAAATAGCAGGGCTGGCAGGCACTGTTGGGTTTACCTGGTTTGGAATTTCTGCTGGGATCTTCAGATACATCCTTGACCAAGCACAACAGGTGAGCATCTGAAACCCCCAAGTCCAAGACTGACAGTCGCAGAACCTTGACGGTTTTGTTAGTAGGTGTTTCAGTTAATGAATCACTCTGCCTCAAGAAAGACTTTCAGAGCTTCTTCAGACACAAGAATGCAGCTCAGAACAAGTTAACTTTCATTTCACACCTTCAAGGGGTTTTGTGCAACAGTACATAATTTTTATTTCCAAATAAATATTGAGTTTCTGAAGAACAAGACAACAGTCAGGGATTAAAATTAAAAATCATTTTTAAAAAGTAAGAAAAATTTTTCAGGTTTCTTACCCATAATACCCCTGCTCAATCCAAGCCTTGCCTATAGGGATTTTAAGATAGAAATCACATGGCTAATATTAAAATCTTGTTAAAGGATTAGGGGCCATGTCCTGAGCCAGGGTAAATTGAATACAGCTCCACTGATTTCATCACAGCTTTACCCTTTCCCAGCACTTGAGGATCTGACCATAAAAATATCTTGGGCTGGTTTATTACAAGAATGGATAGGTATGTTCACACTTGATTTCTGGCTCTAAGGTTTCTTGACCTGTTATAGTTGCCCAGTTCTTGGTAAACTGAAATAAAAAATGACATGCAGAGTTTGATACTTGAAACTGCTTTGCAAGGTAGGAAATGCAAGAAGGAAACTTGCCAAGCAAAGTTGTGTTGGCTCATTTTTATGCATTATGCCACACATTTTAATTGCGTGTGCATACACTTCTTTAAAAAAGCTATTGCCCCACTTTGTGTATTGGCTGCAATGAGGATCCTGTTCAATATTTTCTTTTATCTTTTCCACTCCATGTGTGGGTCCCTGCCTAATGTATAATACTGCCATCCAAACCTTACATAAAATACACAAATTATTCATATCTTCATGAGCTTTTCCATAGTGACTCATTAATTATTTTTATTGCATCTTATGTGAAAAATATTATAATTACCTGTTCACAGATGAGAGAACTGAGAGAGGAAAGGAGCATGGCCAGTTTTGGGCCACAAAGCAGACCAGTGGCAGGCCCAGAGCTCCTGGCTCCCAGCTTGTATTTATTTCTTCCCAAGAGGAGAGGGCTAGCCATATTCACAGCTTCCAGTTCATGTACTGACACCTGTGAAAGCTATTCCAGAAGTCAAGACAAAAATACTGCAATGGGGGCATTCAATTAATCACAAAGACAGTGGTCACCTGTAAAAATACTGCTTAATGCTACTTACAGAATTTCTGGGATAGCAACAAATATAAACTTTCAGAGTCGACAGCTTAACCACTTGATCATACTTCCTGTTTATGAAATCTCTTATTTTATACAACTTTTTTCTCTTTACACAACATGATGTGGGGCTTCCAGCAACAGGCCTCTTTGTAGCATGAGGAATCTTTGACAAGCATCTGGGTTTGTCATGTTCAAAGTCTGAAAATAATGTGAATTTGTCATTATTCATGAATGTGTATTTTAATTGCTTTAAAATTAATTCTTGAATTTCTGAGTCTCTAGACTGTGGCACCATCTTGCAAAAGTATGAAGTAATGTGTAAACAACCTTGCTTATATACTGGAACCCCAGGTCCTTCTATATAAGCAAGTTCCATCCTACTTCATTAATAATATACAACAATAATATGCAGTGTAAGAGGACAGATTCATGACAGATTATTTCACAGTCTATCAGACACACACATCTCAAAGAAATTGTTGGTCTGGTTTTTTCCTGGAAACCCAGTTAAGAGCTGGTGTATCTAAAAGCTTTTTGTTTATTTAAAATGTGTTTATTTATATACCCAAATTAAAGTATATGGAAGTGTTATTTTCATGCTATTTAATCTCAACATTTTTTTGATAATAGAAAGTTATACAGTCATGGATTATATCAGTCTTCTGAGAGACTCATTTAATATTGTCCATTATAAGGTATTGACACTTCTTCGAGGTGGAGATTGAAGAGTTTCCCTGCAAAAGTATCAAGAGGACCTGTGTATTCATTTGAGCACTGATGTTGGATCCACCAGGATCCTATTTTGTCTTAGCCTACTCCTCAGAGCTTTCGTAAGAAACTAAGAGAGACAGAGATATATTTAAATGTAAGGTTGCATCTCTTTTTCACCTGGGAATATGAGCTCTCCTCTGTTAGAAGTATGAGAGTGCTGAATATCATGAGAAAGACTGTGTTTACAGTACTTTTCTCTGGAACTAGAACTGAAAATGTCACAAGATCCAAGAAGAAGCATGTGCTTGGGAAATTTTCAGTCCAAAGGTGCAGATTAAAGAGCTTCAGGACTTTTTCTAAAAAGCTTCTGGGTAAGCAGATGAATTCTAACTTGCATACCACATCTTGTAAGGTTAAAGCTGGAGGACTGGGAATAGTTTAGACTCTTTGGTCACATTGATCTCACCAGCACAAGAAGATGAATCTCAAGTGCATAGGAGATTTAGCTGTTATGCGGCAATGCAGTTTCTCCAGATATTGTATTTCAGCAATGAACCTCTCTAGGTGTTGGGTTATCAAAATGGATATTCAGGAGTTTTCTAGACAGCTCTACTTAGACAGGAATCTCTTCATCTACCAATTCAGATTTTTTAATTTTTTTTTTTATCCTAAATCTTTTGAAAGGAAGGCCACATGAGACAGATAATATGTTGTAGCCCTCAGGTAGAGTAAAGGATGCACAGCAACCACCTTAGAAGCAGGGACACTAGACAGATGGATGGACATATATACTCTTACAAATATGAGCTATGCTACCATAGCTCTACTAATCTAAAGGTCAGAAAGCTAAGAGCAATCCAGAACATTGACTTGGTTGTGGATGCTCCTCCCCAGAGGACATGTTTTTCAGGACTCTGTGAAATCAGGTTGGCAGCTTATGAAAGATGTAATCTTGCTCCCACATGTCTCATGCAAAACCACAGGAAACAATATTCATGTTCTTCACACCAGAAGTCAAGACACACATAATCAAGCTCCATATAGTCATTTACTATAAAGTGTAGTCAGGAGGCTTTGGCTTTTTTTCTGTGGTCAAACAATATGTATGAACAAGCCTACTGACTTTTTTTTTTTTCACCTGTTAAAATGATTTCTCATTGTCACCATCACGGAGGTGTTTTCATGATTCACCCCTCAAAAAGCTGCTTTTCTGAGCACATTCTCCTTTCTGATGGGTAGCAATTGTACATTGCAATCCTTCTGCGTAGGTGCTTAATATTAAAATGGGATTGTACTGTCCTGTACTGTAACAGTACTGTAGTACTGTTTCCTCTCTTACAATCTACTTCTCTTTTTTTTTTTTTACCATTTTACACTTCCCTTACACTAATATAAATGCACCAAAATGCAAAAGTAGAGTCTGATCAGAACTCATTCTCCAATGGGCAATTTACATTCTCTCTTTTGCAACTGCTATATTTAGCAATTGTTAGAGAAAATAAGAAAAGTGAAATTGCTGAACAAACATGATTGAAGCCTGATTACAGCAAAAAACTAGATTATTGTGTAGGGCTGATTTTTTAGAATATGTGCCCCTTTCAAATTCTAAAAATGTATGTCTATTTTAGACGTGTGTAAGGCATTTGGCAAGCACTGCTCAGAAGATGATATTGAAATTTAATTTTAAATGTTTGAAAAACTTAGTTTAGGTCAGAAATGTAAACCTATCTGAAGAGATCAGCCTCTGCTTGGTCGGACAAATCTCAAAACATGCAGACAACAGGAACTAATTTCTGGCAATTTCCACTACTGTGAACTTAGATAAGACAGGGTAAATGTCATGTAAAGTATAAATTACATGACACTGGCAAAGCCTAAGGTCCAGTTTAGTTGACTAAACCCATTGCATGGCAATTTTGTTTATTGCCTGTCCAGAGAACACCAGTTCTAACATCTAATATTAATGCTTAAAAATCACTGTTATTTTGGGCGTGGTCTTAAGCTCTCAGTTCTGTATCCACAAATCTAAAAGACCTGATATACTTCCAAGAACAAAGGTGAAAGAATCTACATATCCAGATCATGATCTTTCTTCATATCAATCCCTTTTTCACATTATCCTTCTGTCTCAGGATTTTATATGAAAACTCTGGAAATCTTGAGGGCTCCTAAAGAGAAAATGTAGAGAGGAATCTCTTGGAAGGGACAAAATGTGAGATGTAGCTTCCTCTGATTCATCCAAATCTGTTTTGGAAAACACGAATCCCAGGAAATAGCCAGGGGCTAGGGAAGCTTGAGAATGAATATGGATGTAGCATCACTGCCAAAAGATGGACTGAGGTGCCAAGAACTTAGAGCACAGGTGAACACCTGCGATCTATCTCCTGGTTCTGAACCCTGAAATCCAGCATGTCTGGGACATTACTCCAATCTGTTCTGCCAGAGAGCAAGGAAAGGGTAAGACTCACCTGTGCTGGAACAGTTCAGGAGCCTTTTCTACATGGAAATCCTGTGGGAAATATTGTCCCTTTAGCCTCTTCTGTAGGGTTTTTACTGCTGGAGGGGACAATCAGGCCCAGACATATTACATATAGATTATCCACTTAATCTCATTTCAACAATTCTCTCCTCCTGCACTTATTCCAAACACACAAATGTATCTTCTTTTGACTGCTGTGTAAAAGGATGTCCCCTTTCACTGCATTAATGCCTAACCTCCAACCATCAAGTTTTCCCTATAAAATAAAAGGGAAGTATATTTGATGCAGGAAATTGCAAATAAATTAAACTCTGCATCAGATAAATAAATTTTTAAATGGCTGCTAGCTATTGATTTACTTTCTGACCAGATCTCTCTGGCTCAGAAGTTAATTTCCATGTTTGGTGGGAAGTACTCTTTAAACCCTAGAGTTAGACTACTACACTAGGGAAATTTCTCCCAAATTTTTAGTGGTTTTAGAAGTGATTTGCCATTACAATTTTAAAAGTGTTTGGAATTGCTGTTTAGGCTTCACTCTGTTGTTATTAGCTAAGGACAGTCTGAATTTTTTGGTGCTTGTTCTAAACAAGGACTTGAACTGGCTTTTAAGCAAGAATTCAAGAGCCCATATTAAGAAGTAATCACACTCCTGGGAGCTTTGAGTGGTACTGAACCTCTGAGTTCACAGCTTTCCACATTGTTCCCAGTGTTCCCGGGAATTTGATCATATTTCACTGAAAGAAGAGGTGTATCTTAAAGATGCTGCTCTTAAGCCCTAAACTCATGCAACCTTTGATAGGATCAAATTGCAAGCATTTTAACATAGTGCAGATATTTATGAATTTGTGTCCAATAGACAGGTTCAGCCACTGAGTAATGTAATGCACAGGCTTTCAGACTTTCTAGGTAATAATGTCAATACTATTGACAGTAGTATGGTTCAGCATTAGGTCTTCAAGTAAATTTCTGTTACGTTATAACATCTGTTAACATGCAAGCTTCAAATTTCAACCTGTATCCACATTTCTTTTGGTGAATATTTTTATAATACATCCAGAGTAATTTTATAGCATAGATGACTGTGATCAAGCACCTGTAGCTCTCAAAAAGTCTTCTATTGTAAACTCAGCAATTTTGTGGTATTAACAGCTTTTCTATTAAAAAAAAAAGAAAAAAAAAACAAAGGGAAAAGACAGAAAAAGCCTTCTGTATCTTCTGTATGATGAAAAGGACAGTTTTGTTTTAACTACCCTGAAAGCACTTAGGTAACTGCATTTCAATGGGCATAGATGCAAGGTTTCTGTTAAATAACCGCTGCATTTCCTGGAGGGGAGGTCCGTTTAACAGCAAAAAAAAAGTTTCTAGAGTAGACATTTAGCTCTGCTTTCTCCAGTAGATGTCACTTGCAGTACATAATAATTCATGTAAAGAAGTCAGAGTATATAGAAATGCATTGTTTTCCCTGAAAGATGCAACTAAATTAAAAAGCCATTTTAGTGCCCTGTGTATGTAGTAAGTTTGGCATTTGGTTTATTTTAACAGATGGCATTGAAATAACAAAAGGTAAAGCATTTTTTCCCAATTGATCAGGGAGGATTATGTCTCTTTCTCCTGTGATTTGAAATAACAGAAGGAGACAAATATACTTGTTGACACATGTGAGGTCTGGGTCACACATGATCTAATATTGTATTGACAAGTAGTTTTTGGCAATTGCTAGACTTACGCTAAAGAGAAAATATATTATGTAATTATTTTTTTATTTCAGAAACATTAACAATTGGGATTAAATTTAGGAGGGAAAACCTATAGAACACAAGCCCCAAAAGCAGAGCTGTTTTCTTGTATCAACAGAGGAGAACTTGTGAATATATTACATATTTAAAGGAAACTGTCATGTGTTACAGTTGATTAGAAATGTAAGCAACGTTCTAGGAAGATTTTACTTGATTTCTAATAATTTTTAATCTATTTCTTTTATTATAACTATAGCATAACTACACTGTCTTCAGTCAGATCACTATGGACTTATTTACATGCAAAACCGGCATTTTCAGGCCCCTGGGGCCTCAGGCATACACTGTGAGCTCACAGTCGCTGCTGATGGTAAATTATCAACAAATATTCACTTTGTGTTAACTTACATCATTTTCCTTGTCTCCAACTGGTACTGCCAGCCAAGACTACATTATAGAATTTAGGTGCTGGTTGCTCATTTGCTGGCTGATCACAGTGTTTGATGTTTCTTCTTTGTAGCCATCCCTCCTCTGCTTACCTTAGCAGTTCTTCCTTTCACCAGGTATGAGATTGCTATACTGCTGTATTCATTTCCATTCCACTCTCCATTGCATGGATGAGTTGGCCAGTTTTAGTCTTCTCCCGTTCTCTTCCTGGATTCTGATAACAGACCCACAGAAAATCCCAACACAGATTGACTTAGAGAGAGGAATAAAAACTAGCTATGCTATCTTCTCACATTGTTCCCATCTCACTCCCCTATCTCCCCCAGGCAACCACACGCGGATACAATTTTGAGAGTTTTCAGAAGGAATGCCAAGAAGGCAGGAGCCACAGAGATTTGAACATAAGGTCCACTTTTACACCTTTGTTCTCTCCCAGTTGAACAATTCAAAGGTGGATAAACCATGTCCTGCTCATGACAGGCTTTGAGAACCCTACCATGGCAGAGTAGTGGGGATAGTTAAAGCTTTGTTCCTCACTGCCAAAGAAACCTGTGGTACATTGTAAGTGAAAGGAGTAAAAGCCTGGAAATACAATAGAAATACATTTTTCCCCCAAATGCAGCTGAAGGTGACTATTGCATGGGAAACTTGAAACCAGCTGCAGCAAATTTGGTCTTACTGAGAGCTACCTGCTGTCTTTGTTTTTCTGCACAAGGGGAGGAAAGGACATGGGAGACAAAGATAGACAGCCAAAGGTGATGATGAAGAAAAACTATTAGAGAGCATCCCAAGGAGGCCAATAAAGATGGTGCAGGGCCTTAAGGTGAAGCCATATGAGGAGTGGCTGAGGTCACTTGGTCTGTTCAGCCTGGAGGAGACTGAGGGGAGACCTCATTGCAGTTACAGCTTCCTTGTGAGGGGAAGAGGAGGGGCAGGCACTGATCTCTTCTCTCTGGTGACCAGTGGCAGGACCCGAGGGAATGGCCTGAAGTTGTATCAGGGGAGGTTTAGGTTGGATATTAAGGAAAGGTTCTTCACCCAGAGGGTGTTTGGGCACTGGAACAGGCTCCCCAGGGCAGTGGTCACAGCACCAGCCTGACAGAGCTCAAGAAGCATTTGGACAACACTCTCAGGCACATGGTGTGACTCTTGAGGATGCAGGAGTTGGACTCAATGATCCTGATGTGTCCCTTCCAGCTCAGCTTATTCTCTGATTCTGAAAAAATGCAAGCTTTCAAAAGGTGTGTTTACACTCTTGAACCTGGGAAAGGGTGTACAGAAGTGTATAAATCTAGATCACATCCAGGGAGCGAAGTCTCCCTTTGCTTGATTTGATAATTCGTAACAGAGATGTGGCATTCATGTGGTCTAATATGCATTGCCTGCTTTAGGTCACATATAATGTACTTGGTTTGTAAATGTTTATATCCTAATTCACAGGCCAGAAATCAGTATCAATAGGCTTAAAGAAGGGCTTATAAATTACCGGTAGAGGCAGTGGGTTGGAAAGATACAGAAAACTCCACAAAGAGCAAGGCAGAGAAAGAAATCTGGGAAGGAATTAGTAGGTAAAATCCTGATTAATTTTATCAGGTTTCTGGGTACTGTAGAGAGTCATGCTCTTTGGTTGTGATAATTTTAGCTCACTTTTTTCCATTTTCTTCAGGAAAAAGGAATTTGCCAGAAAATAAAAATAACCCAATCCTTTGAAACTTTCACCTGACACAGGCTGTTGGTATTCTGCTGAGCTGAAGAATGGTCTGTAACACCATTGACCTATTTACATAAGTAATGCAATACCTAGTCAAAGCTGACTCTATCCAGGACAGCCACATTTTTTTCAGCAGCATTCATATTACACGGTGATGCATGCAATGTAAGTCCGAAAAGTTTGGAAGAGTGTTAGTGTTTATTTCCTTTACTTTTAGGCACACACAAGTTGTTTTTGACAATAATTTGTAATGTAAAGAAATGATAATTTCTCATTTAAATGAAGATGTTCTTTACTGAAAATGCACAAGGTTATAAACAGGCAAACAAAACTTGTGGTATCATGTAATCTAAAGACAGAGATTTGAACAGGGATTACAAAGTTAATGTATTGGGCATATACTAGTACCTCACATCAGAGGATCTCTTATTCTCTTAGTAATTCCATGTCACAGAACCACAAAGCCATTTATTGTGAGCTTCCTTTTATAGGTATGGAGGGATGCATATAATTCACCTCTGATAAACCTGGCCAGTCACAGTGAGAGAGCCAGAAGGAAATCTAAGACTTGATTTCAAGATCTCTGTTAAGCCCAAGGGGTAACTTTCCCCTTCACTCTTGCTAAGGGGAGATTAGTTTGTCTCCGCAGATTAGGAAAGTTGAAGGGAATGTTCCTGAAAAAGCAGTCCAATCTTTCACATTCCTGAGTTACTCTTTCTAACTTATCTATTGTTTATTCATGCTGAGAAATACACAGATTTAAAGAATTTATTGCAGAAAGCTCTCTGAATTCAAGCATGGCACATACAGGTATCTTTTGATACTGTGATGGCATGAGAGATAGGTTAGTTTCTGACAAGCTCATGTAGGGGATCGGGCAGGACATAAGGTTATCCCTTTCCTAAGTTATTTGACATCTGGTTTTTTCCTTTTACAGTGTTTTGACAAGAGTTAATTGCCAGCTTCATTCAAGTAAGTGGATGGTTTTAAAGGCAGCACTGCAAGAAGTCATGTGCTTCTTCTTATAGAAGCAGAGTACCCTATGCCATTTCCAAAAGGATATCCCTGCTTGATTTTGCCGTCAGTAGTGGTAAATGTATACATTTAGCTTCACTTGACCTGGTGAAGCTTCATCTGTCATGCCAGAGAGTAAGGATGGCACATTGGATGCAAAAGTCATTGAAGAAAGGGAATTGGTTAGTATATTAGAGTGAGTGTTAAGTAATCAAAATATAAACCCTTAGGGGAAAACAAATATCCTGGAGTAATTTTAAATGGGCAGATTTCTTCTGGAAGTTTTGCCTTTTGGTTCTGTGTTCTCATCAACATTTTAAACAATTGAATTTCAAATATCCACAGAACTCACAATAAGATGGGAGACCCAATACTTTATTGATGTTTACAGCTAGAAAAATTAAGAAGCTCTGAGTTAAATGGTCCGGCTGGCCATCCTTCAAGTGATCATTCTTTTAAATCCCTGTGCTCCAGCAATTTGCTCTGAGACTTGCAACTTACCTGATTCCCACTTTGGAGAGCTAAATTGTCTGAAACAAGTAGATAATCTCCACTGGCTGTGATTTTATGACAGGACTTTCATTAGCAGGTGAGTCTTCTACTGAAATCAAATGAAGTGAGTAATTATTCTATTTTGCAGTATTGCTATTCAGGTATTGTTGACGACTGAATTTTTTGTCATACTAAGCAACACAACACAGGAGATTGGATACTCAAAGGAAACTATAATTCTCCTGGGGGGAAAAATTAAAAAATGATATCTGGTCACTTTATACACATCAAGCCTCCAGGTACCTGCTGAATTGCAAAAAAATAACACATTCAAAAAGGATATTTATGTGTCCCTTCCTCACTACATGTGCAGTATTTTTCTCCTGTGTCACAAAAACTGTAACCACAATTTACAAGTATATGCACAATCAAATTGCTATTGATTTAGCAATGCCTTTCTTTGATGTCCCTTGCCTTAACCTCATTTATAAACCTGTTTTGCATTATTTCAAACTGTCAATGATTTGTGACTCATGAATATTCAAATCTAATTTGCACTTACCTTTTTTGCATGCATGCTTACTTGTAATTTGTCTCATTTGCCCTTTGTTTTGTGTTTATTTTCAGGTTATTTAGTGAAGTAAACTCTGTTTTTAAAGTAATAGCATCGAGTTAAACACAAGTTGTGTAATTCTCACCTTAGTAGAGTCTTATATCACTGCAACTCCATTAACTTCACTAGAGTTTCTCCTGCTTAAGTGAAGAGAAAGAGGTCCATGATCTATTTCTGACTGTTTTTTCTTTGTGTTCACATCAACATTATTTAGCATGTTTCATTGGAATTGCAATGGCCTTATTTAGTATTTCGTTCAGAAAGAAATATCAAGACTAAACTGTCTAATCCTAGTACTTCAGACTTCAGGAGAGTTCAGATTTTCAGATCTGAGTGAAAATTAAGTTGTTCCTCTGACTTAAAACACTTTATTACCAGGGGAAAAAAATATTTCATTTTACTTATTTTTGTGGTAAATCCAGTAGAATAAATTTCCAACTTAAGAATACAGTACAATAATATACCACTTCCTAGGAAAACCTCCACGTAACAAGTATACTAATTGCAGCACAGTGGGTCCAAAATCCCATTCTTTTCATGCTTGTTAATCTAAAAAAAGGTCTGTTAAACTTTTAGGTGCCTGAGGAAAGTTGGGCCAAGATATTTGTGTGTTTTTTCCCATTTATGGAGGATTGTGTCATGAGAGCAATGACTCTCTCAAATACTAAGAATCTTGCTAGATTTTTATTTCAGGAACAGTTACCATGAACATATCGGCTGCAGACAGGACCTCCTTCAATGAATCAAGTCTGGAAACAACAACAAAATGAAATTTGCTTTTGGATCAAAAAATATGATCTTACTTGAGTAACAAAAGCCATTTGCCAGGGAAAGTGATCTGAAGTTAAACCAGGAGCAGGGGGAAGAAAGGCAACTGATGATTTTCCATAATGTTTGAAAGCTCAAATCAACCTACAGTGGCAAAACTGGTCATTCCTGGGTTCATGCTGCAACCCTAGCTGCAAAGCAGCTGTAGGGGGTTCAGATGGGTCTTGTTTTGATCATGTTTGTGACCATACATGTGAACATTAAAGGAAACAGGATTTTTCTTTGAACAAATATTAGATTAATGCATTTCTTTTATGGACCAAATCCTGCTTCTAATGGAAGGGAAGCAGGATCAGGCTGTCAGTGAATACCTGTACAAAACAAAAGTATGCAGAAACAGGAATATTTCTTGGGCACTTTTCTTATTCATTTAGTCTCCTAAATAATCTCAAACAACCTTTTGGGAAATAGAGCAAGTGTGAGAGGTAATCAGTAGCATATCAAGAGTAATGAAATTAAAAGCCCAAATGAACATATTGTGAATGACTGGAAACTGTTTGCCTAAGCTCTTCTTGGTCAATGTTTTGAAGCAAAATGAAGTAAAATTCCCTCATCTGATGTGGGGTTCCCAACTGGGAATAAGAGATCTGAGCCCAGAAAATATAGCTGCATTCATCCAAGAGTTCATTTCAAATGAATAGTGTCATCATCTCTTCCATAAAAGAGAAAAATATTTCAAATGTTTATTTTTAGCTTGGCACATGAATAATAGAAATAAAAGGATCTGAGTATTTGGTGTGAAACAATTCTTTTAAAAAAATCTCAATATATGGATTAATAATTACATATTAGTGGAGCTTTTTTCTTAGTAGTGCCAGTACCATGCTTTTAAATGACAAGTCTCAGCTGTTGTGAAGTCCAAGGTAGTTGCGTGCCCTGAAACACCCAAGAAATAGTATTATCCAGTATGACATATGCCTAGATATGTTTTATTATGATCATAATATAGCCTAAAGATAAGAATACAGAACAATCACTTGTGTGTTGTTTTTTCAATGCTGTTTATGTTTCTCTGCATCAAAGAAAATCTTCTGCTAGAGCTATTTGTATCATTGATTAATAGAACTATTGGTGATGGTTTATAAATGCACGAGACAAGTTTTAAATTTAGCATGTACTTTAAAAATGAAATCTATTAGTACATTAACTTGATCATGTTTCATCACTGAAAAGCCAGTTCATCTTGAAAAATGCTTTCGAAAAAGCAGAATGTACCACCATGACACGAGAGATACTTAAAATATCATACAAAAGCTGAGGCTGTGAATCACGAAAGTATGAATTAAAGGACTGATGTTTTCTTGTTTTCTGAGGGTTTACTGGAAGGGTGGTGACTGTCCACATTTACTATCAGTATGACCTAGAAAGTTGAGTACTTCACACCTCCAGGTTTGGCGTCCTGCAAAAGTACTTTGCAGAATCCTGCCTTCATCCACATTCTCCTTCAGTCACTGGGACTTGGGGACAGGTTTGGAGTTGATACTGAAGACTGTCAGCATGGAAAACATTGTTGACAGAGATTCTCAGCACTGAGGTGTTTTTCTATGAACTTGTGGTCCCCTTAATAGGTGAGGTGTATAGAATGATTGGCAGCCCTTCTGGTCAGTGAGAATTAAAACTGGTGACACGTGTGTCTAGTCTTTTGGAGCTATTTGCTGCACAGCCACATAGTGTAGCACAATTTCCTTTCTAATGTACTAACATTAAGGTCAGTGGTGATACAGCATAGATGAGTTTTGCTTTTTGGGCTCTTGGCTATCTGTGATAGGAAAATCATGGTGAGTAGAAGTATGTAAACATAGTAAGACAGTTAGATGTACCCTTTAGACACAGGGCCTATTATCTGGAATTAAGACCAGTCTCTGCCCTTTAACACATTACCAAGGAGAATATCCCATCTAATTCACCATAAATAAAAATTCCTAGATCCTTTTATTCTAACATGGAAAACACAGTGATGTCTGAGAACTTGTTAAGCCTAGATGTTATCCCTCTGTTTCCTCTTCATTCTCCTGTGGGGACCATTCTTTCCTGTGGGAACGGGATCTTCTCTGCAGTGGTACTGCGAATCACTGTGCTCAACCTGACAAATGGAAGAATAAGATTTTCAAAATTATGAGCAACAGAGGGAAAAAATAAAATTAGAACAAACATGAAGGATTTACCTTCATAAAATAGTATGTATTAACAACTCTGTGTTCCCTAACTTACCTTATACCTGAGTTTTATTGCCTTCCATTAGTGAGGTAATTAATTTAGCAGGAGAGATGAAAGGAGCTAAAGAGATGACAGCAGACATGGGTGAGAAAGAAGTCAAATGTAGGTCTGTAATGGTGGGCAGTGGAAAAGTGTTTTCGACATGCATTTTGTAAATGTTAAGAGAGTGTAAAGGACTGAAAACAGAGGAGTGTGAGATGTGGTGCCTTTTCTGCTGTTTCATCCAGGGTTGTGTCCTGGCTATTTATAAAAGGAAGGGCAAAGTCCTGCAATCCAAGGCAACATGTCTAATCTTCTTCTGTAGCTTTGACCACATACAGTGAAGGGTTAATCTAAAACCCCCTAAACTAAAATGCTTCCTGCTTGGGTGGAAAATATATATATACCTAAGGCTTTTTAAGAGAAATGTTGTACCCAAGAACTGTTTTGTGAGCTGGGAGTGCTGTACTGAACCTCTGGGGCAAATGTTTGCATTGAATTGTTGAAAGAGACTGAGATTGGCAACGCCACCCTGCCCTTGGCTAATGAGCCTTCCCCGAGAGAATATCAAGTGCAATTACCTTTCAGGGAATAACAACATACCAAAGAACCATGGACCCTGCAGAGAAAAACGAAACACACATTCGTAGGTAGAACCTGCTATGAATCAGCATTAATTATCCAACAGAGGGAATGGGGTTGCAATAAGTCTCAGTTCCCAACTCACACCATAGATCATAGCAAACATGAACTACTTATAGAAAAAACATTTGCAAAGTTCAGCTTGCCCTAACCCCCCTCCTTTCCGCATACACTTCTGCACTCGAGTTGTGCTTGAGGGCTGTGCTTCTGAAACAACTTTCCTGACCCATGGTTTGGAGGCGACTGGAGAGGCAATAAAAGAGGGCTGGTGGCATTGAGTGAGGCTCCTGAACGTCAGCAGTACAGTGAGGCTGACGCAAGGACTCATTCGAGGTTTCACAGGTGCCGACGTGGCCGAGGACACTAGGCCTGCCTCAGAAGTGCTCGCGGAGGTCGGACTACGGGCCAGCCGCCTGCCTTTGGCCGCAGAGCCGGGGAAACCGTCCCCCCGCGGCTGGGTGTCCCGGCGAAGACAAAGAGGGAGAACCGTCCCGGGAGACGGGGTTTTTGCTGCGCACATTCCTGAGAAGGAGACCGAGGGAGAAGGCGGGAAGGCCGTATATTTTGGGTTGAGTTAGCGGGACAACATGCGAAATTGCCAGTGCTAAAGAGATGCGGGGGGATGCTGGCCGGCTCCTTAGTGCCGGAGCGCGTCTTCCCGGGGCGGCACGGCCCGGC
>NW_024582054.1:6543742-6653742 GCF_017639235.1 Corvus kubaryi
CCGCCGCCGCTCCCCGCCGCCGCCGCCGCCGCGCTGCAGGACTGGCTATGGCCACCACTACTTCCGGGTTCCGTCACTTCATTCTCCCGCCGATCAGCGCCGCAAAACTGAGCCTCTTCTATAAGGCAGCCGGCAGCCAACCTGCCAACACTTACTGACACTCACTCATCCCAGGGAGCGAGGGAGAGAGGGAGACAAAATACCTGCCGGGAGGAAAAAAAAAAAAAAAAAAAAGGAGAGAGGGGGAAGTCCGGGCTTTGCAAACTATTCAATTTTTCTTCGCATCTTTCCCCACCCCCCTTCACAGTACTTTAAAAAAAAAAAAAACAAAACCAAAACCAACAACCCTATAAGCGATCCTAAAAGGCAAAACCCGAGCACGGAGTTACTGGAAGAAGAAACCGGGGTTAAAAAGATTCCTCCTCTCTTCTTCATCATCATCAACCATCATTCATTCACTACCTTGACATTCCCTGGCTTTGATTGACAGCTGGAGTGGCAAAAAGCCATGAGACACGACAGTTTGGTTACATGTGGGTTGCTGACGGGCCGATCGTAACCTTCAGTTTGGGGGCTTGACAATTTTTTTTTTTTTTTTTTTTTTTTTTTTTTTTGCGTAGAGAAAGAAAAAAGGAAAAAGAGAGAGAGAAAAAGGAAAGAGAAAGAGACAGAAAAAAAGAAGAAAACACAGAAACTCATCGTGGTTCTTGACTGTTTTTTATATATTGTTGTTGCTATTGTTGTTGTTATTATTATTATTTACCCATATTGGAGGATAGGAGAAGTCTATAAGTGGGTTGCAAAAAAAAAAAAGGAATCTTCTTCACTCTAAATCACTTTCTTTGCTGGACTGGGATATTAAATATACGACACATCCAGGAGTTTATTGGAGCGCAGACTGATGGCGCAAAGGGTAGGTTTAAATCTCCAACACTTACCTATATATAAATCCTCTCTTAAGAGGGGCCTGTCCGATTTGCTCTCCTCTGTTGCTGATGATGATGGCGGCCACTATTAAAAAATAGCAGCAAAAATTATTCACTGGCTTTTTGTGTGTGTGCATGAGTGTCTCTGTGTGTGTCTCTCTGCAATTGTTCCACGCTTTTTTCCTCTCTAGCTTTTTCCCCAGCAGTGCGATTTCCCTGCTCTCTGCCTGCTCAGTAGCACGGGTTTCACAGGGGAAAGCTTGCTGCTGCTGCTGCTGCTGCTGCCGCCGCCGCTACTGCTGCTGCCTAGCAAAGACTAAGAAATACATATGTGTGTGTGTGTATATACGAATGTATATATATGTATACACATATAGCTGCATCTTTTTTTGTTTGTTTGGGGTTTTTTTTTTTGGGGTTTTTTTTTTTTTTTTTTTTTTTTTTTTTGGTCTCTGGCTTTGACAAGGACAAGGGGAATTGCTACTAAATAATGTTTCTGGTAACTTTCAGATTATTTCCCCCTTTATCTCCCCCCCTCCTCCGGATGCACCCTACCTTTCCTCTCTCCTTTCTAGTGTTGACTTATTTATCTAGTTGCTTTTGATTCTGCTTGTTTATTTTTTTTATTCTTTTCTAATGCAGAGTAACTCTAGTTTCTCTCCTCCGTTTCCTTCCTTTTCATTCCCGTTTCCTTGTTAGGGTTTCTCCTGCCCGTGCTGAAGAGGACCATCTTCCCCCACACACGCAGACAGGCATACACACTTTCCCCTTTTACCTCTCCTTGCACCCCCACTCCTCCCTCAACCCCTCCAGCCCCTGCTCCCGGTCCCAGCTGATTTCATTTTGAGCATTTCTCTCTCTGTTGTGGCTGTTCTTGTTTTGTTTTGCTCTGTTTGTGTCTGTCCGGGTGCTTTACTCTCTTCTGACTTTTGTTGTTGTTTGTTTGTTTTTTTATTCCCCCCTCTCTTCTTCTTTTTCTTTTTCTTTCTTCTCTTCCGGCCCGTTTTTTGACAGTACGATGAGCTGCCCCACTACGGCGGGATGGACGGAGTAGGGGTGCCGGCGTCCATGTACGGGGACCCCCACGCCCCCCGGCCGATCCCCCCGGTGCATCACCTCAACCATGGGCCGCCGCTCCACGCCGGACAGCACTACGGCGCCCACGCCCCGCACCCCAATGTCATGCCGGCCAGCATGGGCTCCGCTGTCAACGACGCTCTGAAGCGGGACAAGGATGCGATCTACGGGTAGGTGCCGCCGGGCCGCCCGGCGCCAGGGCCCGGCTCCGCAGAGCTGGTGCCCGCGGAGCGGCCGGGGCAGGAGCGGGGCAGGCGGGCGGCGGGGGCTCCCGCGGGGCCGCGGCGGCAGCGGCCAGCCGGGCCCCGGAGCGCAGTGGGGCGGGGGAGCCCGGAGGGTCCGGGGGGAAGGCGGCGGCCGGGCAGCCCCCAGCCGCCCGCTCCGGAGGGAGACCCGCGCGGTGGCACTGCCGTGGCCGGCGATCTCGGGACGAGGGCGATCCCGGGACGAGGGCGATCCCAGCCTGACTCAGCTGAGGTGCCAGCACCCACGGGAAACGGGTGTTGGAAAACAGACCTCTTGGGGAGAGAGGATGGGTTGGAGAGAGGTAGTGTTGCCTTGTCCTTCCATTTTTCTTTATTTATTCGGATTTTTTCTCTTTTGTGTTTGGGGGAGGGGGGGGCTTTTCTTACCCGTGGGGTTTTTATCCTTTCTTGGAAAGGCCCCACTTAGGAGTTAGAGACGTCTCTCATTGCTCTGGATTTTAGTTGGAGAAGTGTTGTTCTGGTGTTCTCCTCTGTGCCATAATACCACTCTTCCAACTTTGTAAATAAAGAGCTATTCACATCGCGGGAGGTAGTAAGAATAAAAGGGATTCACTTCTTGCAAACAGCTCTTCCCAGAGACAGAAGACATAAATACATTGGGGGCAATGAGCTGAATTCTCTATTTAAGAAAGAAAGAACATGAGGAAAAAGAAACCTATACCCAGCAAAACTCAAGCCTTCACCAGGGCTTTGCTTGGAGGGAATGACACCGTTTCCCTTCAGTGCCTTTTGGAAAAAATACTAACTGATCCTAAAAGGAGAGCTAGTAACATCTATGACAGAGTGTGGGGCCTTGATCAGACACCAAAGGGGAAAAGAAACAAATGCATGCTTACTACTTAGCACGCAGATAATTTTTTTTTTTTTCTGACTACACCAACTATGGGAAAATATTTCGCGAAGTGCTCCCTTCCTCCACCCCCTCCCCAGCTCACTTATCTGGACAGATGGTATTTTACTTGGGTGTGCTTCCTAAGCCAGGAAACTTCACCACATTTTTGCTAGCAGGCCCCTTGAAAAATAAAATTACGTATTAAGTAGTTTGCAGTTTGCCTAGCTGTGCTCTCGTTTTAGGTCATAGCTGGAGGGTAGGGATGGGATCTTCCAGGTTTTGCGGTATTTTAAGCTGTGGCAAAAGTGTAACATTCTCAGCTGAGCTGCTGCTTAGCACGTTCGGTGCCTTGTGCGTTTAGAGAGGTCACTTTTGTCCTCGTCGGTGAGGACTGCACGGGGGATGTGGTTCGGGCATTGCAATATCAAAATTTAAAAAAAAACCAAACCCAAACAAACAAAGCAACAACAGCCAGCTCACCACCAAACCCAGTATTTTTATTTCAAAATGTGTTTCTCCACTGCTCTGCCCGGAGCATTACTGCGAGACTGCAGAGTGTGGCTGTGCCCGTGTGTCCGTGTCTGTGTGTCCGTGCATTAAAAAAAAAAACAACAACAAAAAAAAAAACTTGTTGATTACAGCTCTTCTTTCCCCCTCTTCCCCACCCCCTCCCCTCTCTTTGTGTGCCACTGCCCGGTAGGCACCCGTTGTTCCCCCTCTTAGCTCTGGTCTTTGAGAAGTGCGAGCTGGCGACCTGCACGCCCCGGGAGCCCGGCGTGGCCGGCGGGGACGTCTGCTCCTCCGACTCCTTCAACGAGGACATCGCCGTCTTCGCTAAACAGGTCTGGCACCTTTCCCCCCGCCCGCGACCCTCACCAGCTCTCCCGCCGCCTCCTCAGCGCCTCGACCCGCACGGCCGGGTGCTGGCAGGGGCAGCCTCCCTTTGCCCCCCCCCCCCCCCCGGCGCCCCTCTCCGGCGGGGCGGGGGTGCGCTCTGGTGGCCCGGCTGGCCCTGACCCCCGCCTCGGCCGGCAGCCCCTTCACGCTGCCGGGCTGGGACTCCCGGTCCTTGCCCTCCTGTATTAGTGATAGGGAAAGGTAGCTGTGGCCGAGTTTTGGAGGCAGAGAGAGCGGGAGGCAGGCAGGGGAACCAAAGGAGAAGGCTCCCGTGGGACGGCGGCCGGCTCAGTGCCGGGCCGGCAGGAGCGGAGCGGGCTCCTCTCCATAGCTCGGTGGCCCAGGGCGTTCAGCCGGATTTTGGTACCGGCCGGTTTTGTCAAAGGGATTTTCCCCCTTCGGGCGATCCGTTTACGGGGCTAAAGACAGAAGCTGTAGTTCACGCCGGTTTTCCTTCTTCTTGCAGGTCCGCGCCGAAAAACCACTTTTTTCTTCAAATCCAGAGTTGGACAATTTGGTAAGGCCTGCTCCCCCTTCCACCCCACTCCCCTCTCGCCCTTCCCGACCCCTCCGCCAGCTGCCGGCAAGCGCCCTCCTCCGCCCCGGGACCGGGCCGAGCGGTGCGGCGGGGCAGCGGCTGCCGGTCCGGGCACCGGGCTGCACCGGCATGGGAGAGGGGCGCCGGCCGGTCGGCAAGTTGCCTTCAAGGGGCTTCAAAGAGCTTTACTCTTAAGGCCAGTCAGAGCAAAGTCTCAAGCCCCGATGCATTGCAAAGCTGAGTTTGAAAGCCACAGGAGGCTAAAGTGAAGGAAGTAACTGCTTAAGAAGAGAGAGCTGGAGATTTCTAATGTAATTCTTTTGCTAATGTGAACGATTTCAATATTCAAAGTGCCTAAATCCGCTTGTAGAGAAGATGCCAAACTATTCAAACACACAGTCACCCCCCTTTCTCCTGCGGGCGGGGATGGGGGTGGGAGCGTGTGTTTGACTTCTCTGGGGACCCTCAGGGATGAGGGCCGGGGTGCTGAGAGGGGAACGAGTAGAGGAAGAGGTTTTCTCCAAGATCGCGATAATAGAGCACTAATCACCGCTCCTGGAATAAATATGATAAAAATCAAGTGTTTAGGTTAAAGTTGATCAAAATTGTTGAAGCGTGACCAATGAGCTAAAATCCTGGATAATGACCGCGCGCCCTGACAATCCCCTTCTCCCCCTTTTCCACTCGGGCTCTGCCCAGCCCCTGTGCTCCTGTCTCCCACGTAACCCCTTGCTCAAAACTTTCTTGCAGATGATCCAAGCAATACAAGTACTAAGGTTTCATCTTTTGGAATTAGAAAAGGTAAGAGCCACGGAGGTGGGCGGGGGGGAACGCCATTCCCTGCCCCCTCTCTCCCTCCGCCCCGCCCGCCCCCCCTCCCGGCTCCCTTCCTCCCGACTGTTTGGGCTGACTTGTAAACATGGCCAGAGAAGATAGGGGTAATGCAGTGTGACACTGTAACCTGTGCCATCAGAGCATGTGACACCGACAGACATGCCCAGACCGTTTTTTTCCCTTTTTGAGCGTGTGTAATTTCAATATTTACTAATATTAAATATTAAACCCCTTTAATCCTTACGACTTTCCTCACTTTCCCACTCAGAAATATTATGTTTAACAAAAAGAAATGAAAGCACTCGTTCCCCTCTCCAGCTCTGTCAGGCACATTAACCCCAAGCAAGCACCAAATGTTCGGAAGAGGCAGGGGCCCCTGCGAGGCGTGGGCAGGGGCTGTGCCCTGGGACGAGACTGGCTCTTCCCACAACCTCAGCAAGTAGCTTCGTTTTACTGCTCCCGGCCATTTAGACCTCTTTTTTAGCCCCAGTTTAAATTGATCCCGTCCCGAGTGGCTAGTTGTACCTGTCTGGGTTGTGTATGCTCCGGGGATACCACCTGGGTTCAGCCCCCAGTGTTCCGATGTTATCACCAAATCCGATTTTCTTCAGCACACAAGTCCGAGCCCACTATCTCTCTCTCTCTAACTTGTTGCTGCGGCAAGTCTCTAGAGAATAATATGTGCTGCAACAATTTCTCTATTGTTTCCTTGCCTTCAACTATTGTCCCCCTTAATTAGAGTTACTTGTGGAGTAGATCAGAGGGCTGTTCTTGCTCCAAAAAAAAAAAAAAAAAAGAAAGTTGAAATACAATATTTTGCCATTATTGATTCTGTTATTCTTGTTATTCTTTTCAGGTTCATGAATTGTGTGATAACTTCTGCCATCGGTACATTAGTTGTTTGAAAGGAAAAATGCCAATAGACCTTGTTATTGATGAAAGGGATGGCAGCTCCAAATCAGACCATGAAGAACTCTCAGGATCTTCCACAAATTTAGCCGATCATGTAAGTCCTTCTATTTTCTTTATGACACTTTTAAAATCTTTAGGCTACTTAGAGGACCTGTTCCTGATTTCCTTGCTTTGCTGGTGTTGTCTGTTAGTATTATTACTACCTTAACCTCTTGCAAGCTCGAATCCCATCTTCATACTTCCTTCCCTCTCCCTTTGTAAAGTTGTAGAAATGCAAAAGGTTCCTTCAGTTTTCATCTGTAAAGCATCGAGTTTGCAATGGTTTGTAAAGTTTCCTGGTCTGGGCGGCTTGGAGAGCTAGCGAACTGTCGGTTTGATGTGGGGATCGGTGCTTTCTCCTGCTTTTGCCAACTTTGTAATCAATGCATCAATGTAAGGAAACACAGACAAGAAAGTTAGGAAGAAAGTTTGGTGATTTGCTCCCCCCTCCCCTCTCGTGGGGATGACAAGTGATGAGAATTATTGGCAATACTACACTGCATTAAAAAAAAAGAGGTTAGCACATTAGAGTTTCCAATGCTTTTGCTTTATAGCAACTTATTGTCAGAATATGGACTTACTGCCAAACGCCTGAAGCATCTTCATAATAAAAGACAGTAACCTTGATGAAGCAATTATTAACAATGTATTACAGAAAGTTGGAGAGAATGATGATTGAGTAACCGTAGGTTAGCGGTTGATTTTTAACACTTTAAGAGTTGGTGAATTAGTGTAATGGGTGTAGGACTGAACATTGGTGCGTGTGGTGAGGAGAGTGCCTTTGTTTTTCCGGGTTTTGGAGCGACTCTTGTGATCCTTCAAAAGATGTAGATGCAGAGAGACTTTGGGAAGTGAAGGGAAAGATTGCAGCTGGTACCGCAGAAAAGGGAAGGAATAGCTTTGGTTAAAAAGAGTGGGTGTGAACTCCACTTTATTTATAGGAACGCATCCCTGGGGGGCAAAGAGGTTTATACAGTTTTAGATTCAATTGAACTAATAATCTAAATGATAGAGTCTAATATTTTAGCAGTTGAAATATTAATTTAACACCCAGTGTGAAGTTAACCATGCTTTCTGCACAGGCGCCTGCCTTTATTTCCCAGTGTGTTAAGAAGAGTAGCTGGAAGCCCAGGGAGAATGAGCTTTCTAGGAGCTTTTGTTTCCTTTGAAAACATGTTGGTTTTGTGTGTATTTGGTAATTACATTAGACCTGGACTGAAGCTGAATTGGGAGATAAAATAATAATAAATTCTTCTAAATGTCCCCCTTCTGGCATGGCTTAGTTATGGGAAATATTTTTGGACTCAAGCCTTAGCTTTCATTTTCTCATTTGTATTCAGTAAACATTGCATGACAAGGTTTGTGCTATGTTTTACATTTTAAATCTATTATTTTGAGAGAAAAAAATATATGCAGAGCTTCCTTAAAGTTTCTCTGCTTATCAGCTAACTCACATGTAGGTAATAAACTCCATGAGGCATGACACAATTTCAAAAATATTTGTTTCATGGCATTTTACAACCCTAAATTCGTGGGCATAAGTATTCTGGGAGAGTACTAGAAAAGAAATTGAAATGAGTGGCAACCTGAAAGATAGTGAGTCACTGTGTAAAATTTAGAGAAACAGGAAAAAAACCCAACAACGTGTTTCTCCAGTGCAGTTTCTTTACAAGAGTGTGTTTCAAGTGGAAGTGTAGAAATGGAGCATGCTTATGTTTATACTGAAGAGATTAGATAAACTAGCCTGTTTAGGGTTCTGGCAGATGGCAAATGCTCAAGCCAATTTGCAGTGCTCCATTATAATATTTAAATTCACACACAATGATAGGACAGGAGTGGAGGGGGTTAGCATTTTGATAATTTGGTAACTATTATCTTCCCTAGAAGAATCTCCTCTTGTTTTTGTGGCCCCAAAAACAAACTCAAATAAATATGACAACCTATTTATCTTGCACCCGTTAGGGTTTACCACTTCATTGGGTATTATAATTTAAAGCCTTTTATTTCCTGGAGATTTGAGCTATAACGTTTTTACTTTAGCCCCCTGCTATTTGTTTTGAAAGGAAGCAATAATTTGTGCAACCAGAACACCAACTGGGAAATGAAGAGTTGTATCACATAGTTACATTTTATTCATGCGTTTTGGGAAATGTGTCTCCTTATTGGATTTTTTTTTTTGTATATTAGCTTGTTTTCCTGACAAAACTTTAACACCTTTTTATAGCTTAGTCAAACTACCATGTTTTATATTTGCAAGGTTCCAGCAGAAAGAAATGCACTTTTATTCATAGAAAAGTAGAAGCTTTAAAAAAATGGCTAATAAAAACATGCAAGTCTATTAAAAATGAGCTATCATTTTTGAGCATCTACCTGAAAATGTAGCAGTTCAAGCATGCAAATTTGTCCAATTTGGCTCTCCAGGTTTATTTTTTTTCATTTGCCTTGATATGCATATTTAATATATAGCCTTAGGCTAGATCTCATTTGGTGAAAGTTGGTGCAGGGGTGATGATGAGCCACTTCAGAAGGACAGAGACAGCATGTTGTTTCCTCTGTTTTATGTATTGGCCCACTATTCTGATCCACGGGTCTTCCCCTCATGGTTTTATTTGCACATGAAATACTAGGAACATTTCAACTGATTGGCTATGAATAATGATAGCCCAAAAGAAGTGTAGGTTAATTTGTTGTGTGCCAAGGTTTCTCTTGTGGAGGTGACAGTTTGTGACAGCTGTTTGACACCCCAAAAATTCATACCCCTCTATTGTTATTAAATGGTGTAAAGCTACCCTCTGTGTGTTTAATGTGAATATGAGGAGTGATAGTAGTGACAGTGGCAGTGCTGAATTAGGAACTAAGGCAGCTCTCAGCTTTATTGTTTTTCTAGACCTTAAAACAGACATGAAGGAAAGTAACAGAAAGAATTGTAGGATTAGCCAATATTTACCATAAGACTTTAAATGTGGTACTCAAATATTGCATGCTTCCCCTTTCAAAATCTACTGCTCTGCTATTTATATAACTTAATTGGAAACCAAACCCAAAAACAACAAAGGAATAAACTCTTCAGAGATACACCTGTGCTGAAAAAAGGAGACAGCTGTAAGCGGCTGTGCTGTACATGTTTGGTAATAAATGTGTTTATTGAATTTTATTTTAGTGCGCTATTAACTGTTATGTAATGTAGTTAGTGTAAAGGGTCCAGGGACTTGGTAGATCAAACAGCGCAGTGCTGGCCACAAGAAGCTGAAACTTTTGTTATTACTCTGCTGTGTTTAGTAAATATAACAGCCCATAATTAGTGTTTGAATTTTTAACACCCTTGGTTTTTTTTATTGCTCTGAGGTATTAGCTGTAGATGGGAAGAAGGTAATCATAGCTATGCCCTGGCTGAACCAGATTAGTTAGGGGAAAAAAAAGATAAGAAAATAGAGAAAAAACCCTTTGCAGCTGCAGTTCAAGTCTGGTTTCCCAGCACAGACAATTTGTTATTGTTCAAAGAAACATATTGGGCCCTATCCTGAATTCTGTGTTCAGCCTAAAATTTCTGATGAGACTGTTGACAGATTTTTTTTTCTCATTTCAAGCTATTCAAATCAGAAAAACACAATGCTCATAACATTTGGAGATTTTAAAACTTTTTTTGAACATATGATAACATTTTGTACTTTAATTACATTTGTTTTGTAGCTGGCCTCACCTGGTGTCATACAATTGTTCCTTTAGCAGAAACCTGTTTTGAAGCCTAGTAATTCTCCCATAGAAATTTATGGCTCCCCTTCCACCAGCTTTTGTGGGAACAGGATCAGGGCCTCAGTCTTTTTGATATTTGTTTATATGTTTTAGTCAATTTGTAGCTCAGAGATAATAACATATGGATCATAATTCCTAAAGTATAATTAAAATGGATAGAAATATACATACATCTCTTTAAAAAAAAAAAGACTTGACAGATTAGAAATCCAGCGTCTTAGCTATAGAAGAGAAAGATTAGTCTGAGTATTAAACCTTTCAGCTCTCACATGAGGAGATACTTATTTAGTACTTTTGGATATCCAGACAACTTAACATTTCTTTAATATTTCTCCTCAAAGAATGGTCTGTGCAAATTCCTGGCATTTTGCAGATAAGAAAAAGTAAAAATAGTGTAGTACATATCTGTTCCAGTAATATAATGAAATCGCTAGGTAAGGTTTCACTGAGTAATGAAGCAGTAATTTGGGGGCCTGATGCTAGAATCTCCAGGTGTGCCACGCTTTTGTGGACTTCAGTGGGAGTTTTGAGAAACACCAGATTAGATCCCAAAGATGCCCTTTCTGTCTGTAGTGTGTCAGAAGGAAAACTAAGTAGCTAGCTGCAACAATAATAAGGCAAACTTACAATGTGGCTTAAGACTTAGGACACTGCGGTAGGCCCTGTGCTTTCTGAAGGGGCAAGGATCATCAGGAACTTTCCAAGACTGTAGATAGTGTTGTGCATTCCTGCTTTTTGATGGGCCGAGGTACACTTCTGTCAACAGCTGAAGTCTCAAATTTGAGTCTACAGCTCAAATTTGAGTGTTTTAATTTCAATCTCTGTTCTCTCAAAATGAACCAATAATGTTTTTCACTTTCTGTTTGATGACTGTGTTCCCTTTTTGGTTTGAGTTTTCTATCAGTCTAGATGAAGTGTAGCTACACAGAATGACACAGAAGGACAATTAAAAAAACCCAACAGCCCCCTGATTTTTCAAGTCTCAGTTCCTTGGTGACAGGTGGATTACATGTCTGATTTCAATCTTAATTAGAAAACACAAAGCACGCAGCTTTACAGAACACTGCCATGTTCTAGGAGGGTCAAAAATTGCTCCTGACACTTCCTCAAATGCAAAATCAAGGCACAAAAATTAAAACTTGTACATATATACAAAAATATCTGATAGATTGCAGTGCCTTTTTTATTGTTTCGATTGTGTAATTTTAGTACAAAAAAGTAATCATATTAAGTAAACATTTGTAGAAAAATAAACCTTAGTAATAACAGTAGTCTTTTTTAGAAAGCATATATATTATGTTAAATTAGAGTTTTTTGTGTCTTATTTGCTTATTAAAAGTTTCTTTGAGCAGTAAGTTTACTTTTAAAAGCACTTGACATGATCTCTAAGATACCATCCTGAGCTGTACATGCACGAAACATAGACGCAGATACACACACAGAAACACAAGTGCATGCATGTGATAGATTTCCGTGTCCTGCATAGTCTATCGTATTTTCATATATGGCTGTGGCTAGATACAGATTTTTGGGGTATCAGTCATGTCAGTCATTCCGCTCTGTTTACACGTGTTACTTGTAAGAACAAGGTGAGCAGGATTTGGATTGTGTTTCGGGGGGATAATGCCATCTCTATCAAGTACTTCAGTTCAATTTTGTGTTTGTAAAATTAATTTACCAGACCTTTGAGTCCAACCACCTTTAGAAACAATAAGCTTTATATCCATTGTAGTTTCTTTTATAAAAACAAGTTGTGTTTTGTTTGTTCTTTCAAGATTAATGATTTTGTTAATTTCATCTGATAAAATTATACTGGGGCCTGATCCTGTCAGAGTTGTATTCTTGAAACTTCAGTTAAAATCTGAAAGTCAAATCCTGCTCAGTTTACTCACATGGGTATCGGCTGGCCTGATTGATTTTGCTTCCCAGTTATAAATAAGAAGCAGATTCCTTATGGTTAATTGAGTCTTTAATATCACCATAAAAAGCAGTATGAGATCAGAATCAGCCCTAGCAGGACTACATACACTCACAAAAAGCTAGCCAGACTTTGCCCAGCAGATATTTTGGACATACAAAGTAAGAATTGCAATTTATCAGAAGCTCATCTTATATCAAATTTCTCTGTTACAACATCTCTGTTCAAGAAATCCTGTAATAGTTAAAAACTCTTATGGTTTCCAGCAGATTTTCAGCATCAACAAAAGAGTAATGTGTCAGATTGGCTTTGTATGCCTTTTTTCCTTTCTGTTGCTCTTTTCTAGCTTTAGCAAAATTCAGTGGTGGTGCTAAATCAATTTTTTTTTTAAACTTTCAAGGGAGAAACCACTGGTAAAATTGTGTTTTCTAGGGAAGGCCGTGTGTGTAAATGAGAAACAGTGGATAGCAGTGGAGTGATCTCCTGTGGCCCTGCTAGTACAAGCTTTCCCCATATTGTCTCCTGCTTTTATATTAATTACAACTTGCATTATCAGCTGTGAGTCTGTAGCCCAGCAAATAGAAAATACTGCCCCTGGAGACATAGCTTCTTGTATCTATTTTCCATCTCCTTCTATTGTGCTCTACTCAGTATTCACTGCTTTTCTCCTAGTAACACTGCTCTTTAACACAATTAGGTAAGAGCAAGAGGAGTACCATATTTGGCTCCCAATTATTAAAACTACTGGGAATAGATACATGTGTGCTGTTCACTTTCTAGGGTATCTGGCATTAGTTTAGGTCATATATGTGTGAAATTTTTATAGTATGCACACGTACACAAAATAGGCAGTTGCATTTTGGCAGACACCATCCATACTCTTCAATGTGTTTCTGCAAAGTATATTACTAAACTTGCAAGAAGAAAAAAGAAGCCATGCTAGCAGTTTGTGTAATTTATCTAAAGCTATCTGTTCAGTTTCTTCTTTTCCTTCTTTTTAAAATTTTTTTTCCGTATGATAACTCCATACAAATTTCTTTGGACCTAACAGAAAAATTGCAGCTAATATTAGTGGGCATTAGACTAGGATCTCTTCATGTACCTCAAAAATACTGATGAAGTTTTCCAGTGAAGCACACTTTAGAGGTGCCATTCGGGTTTTTTTTGTTTGTTTTTTGTTTTATTTTTGTTGGTTTTTTTTTTTTCTGGTGAAGATGTGCAAGAAATAACTACTTATGATTAGTCATTTGTCAAAGAATTTTTTTTGAGGGCTGTGAGGTTGGAAATGGTCTAGGAGAGAAAAAGAGCAGTTCACTGACTTGTACAATGATCTTAGTCCAAAGCAAAAGAGTGCTGCCTTTTTATGAGTCTGTAAGCTCCACCCCTAAAATTATTTGTCATTTTTTATAGTATTAAACTCTAGCTATTTTTCTCCCTTTCAAATTCCTTCAACATTCTACTGTTGCATTTAGTAAGTATCCTATCTTATATTTCCTGTCCTTCAACTAAATTTTGCCAAAATGCTTCCTCAAGAAAACTGTGTCACAAGAAATACATTGAATTCTCAATCAATACAGTTTCTCTTTCTCAAATCGGATCTACAAACTGAGGTCAAGAACAACTCAGCCTGGTAGAGACAGCAAGTGTTTTCAGCTGTGGAAAGTCTCATTCAGTGATCCTTTCCACATTTTTACGGCTTTGAAACAGAAAGGCCAGTCTAGCTTTTGAAATATTGTATGATAGGTTTTGGATGGCATTTGCCTTAAAACATAGCCGAGCTGTTACCAGTTAATTATTGTAACTTTCATACATGTGATAAGGAGCTCCAACAGCAGCCAGCGCAAGAGAGCCCTCAGTACACAAAATTAGCATAACTCACTGTGTTCCCTGAAAAGTTTAGCCTAGGTGAACATGTTGCAATTACTACGTTTTCTAAAAGAAGGTTCCAGCACGATGTTGTTGGAGGGCTAAACTCATGCTACGCTATTGTTTCTTTTCTTTTTCATGTATTTCTTCTAGCTCTTTATCTGATTACCATCCGGCAAACAGCTGACGCTAAGAGGCTGCGGAGGGCTGAAGAGCTCCTGTCTGCTGTTTGCCTTCAGCTTGAAGCTATTTGAGTGGCTTCCTAAGTCAGAGATAAAAAGAGAAGCTCATAGGCACAACTGTGTTTTAATCCAGGCTGTAAAGAAACTTGCACAGTTTTTGCATTTTTTGTCCATCTGAACTTTTTGCTAACCTTATTTTCAACTTTTTGTTCTTTTTAATAACATCTGGGCTGCCTCAACTTTCAAGAGTTCCCATCTTTCTTTTTGTGTTTCTCTTCACCTGACTGAAAAATGATGGTAAAATGTGGGGGTTTTATTTGTTTTATTTTCTTGGTGTTTTTTTTTTTTTAATGAAATTGTGGGGAATAACAGTATTCATTAGAGAAAATTAACACAATAACCTCAAAGAACATAAAATACTATTGTTTGGTGGCATTTTTTCCTGTTATAGCTCTCTGAGAGGAAAAGTAGATCAGTCTTCTAGGTTTTGGAGGGGGTGGTGATTTTGTGCCGTAAGTGCTGTTGTGATACCTGCTGTGCTGACAGGTGAGGGAAATTTCAGATCCTGACCTGTCTTCTGATTTTACTCCTGTCTTCCTGTCATGGAACCACATACGTGGGTGTATGTGTGTGTCTATCTTTGTAAGGTGAAGGGGATTTGGATCCTTCTTACCCTTTGGTCACCTGAGACTTTACTGGGAACCTTTTGAAGTCATGGGCTCTTTCCTTTGTCTCTGCTGCGAACCAGGTCAGGCCTGTCAGATTTATGTTGCTGGGTATTGTAGCAAGCCGTTACTTGGCAGTTCTATTCTGCGTTGCTATACAGCATGTGGTACTAATCAGTGCTAGAAGATTACTTTGAGATGTTTCAATATAGATTTTGGGACTTGGTCCCAATCACACACTGTATTTTACAATGGGTAAATCAGTTGATTATGTTGAACTTATTCCTACTACACATTGATGTAGCTGAGGTCAGAATCAGTCCTGCTCAAAGAATTTATCCAACTTGTCACTTGCTGCTTTCAGCTTCTCCTCATGCTTTAATAGTCTAGTGGTATTTCACAACACAGATTTAAACCACAATCAAACTTAAGAAGCATTTTTTTTTTTGAGGGGGTATTTGTTGTTTTTTTTTGTATTTGAATTATTATAATGTGCTTGATTTAAGTTGTTGCATACAGGTGACAAGTAATGCAGGTCCAACCCCTGCTCTGATCTGTTTCATGTGTTCTTGCTCTCCTTTTCTGCCAGAGGAAATTCCATCTCTTGCCTGCCTTCATGTGGTGCTGATAAAGCTCTTCCTGTACAGTAGAATTCCTGTTTTCCTTTAAGCAACAGCAGGGTATTGGGAATGATCAGGAAAGGGGAGGAGGACAGGAGGAGAATACATTCAACAAAGTAGCACTAAACTGTAACATTAAGTTTTCCTCACTTATCCTTTTAAATAGCAGCTCCTCTCTCTGGGAAAGCCAATACCCAATAAATTAGAAAGTATACATGAATTATGTGACTTAAGTACAGTAGTTCAGCTCTTAGCCAAGTTTTGCGAACTTTGTAAGTCTGTCTTCTGCATTCCCTTTTGTAGTGTTTTATGCATAGTAATGTGGAAAGAATTACATAAAAATCACTATACATGTTATTTTATATAATCACCTGGTGGTTATTCTTGACAATTCTTGTAAATGAACTGTTAGAGTGATAAATCTAGAAAGTCTCTTGAAATGTGTCATATCAAGGTGATGGCTGGGGGTGAGGAAGCATCTTTCCTGGTATATAATGTCTTTCAGAGAAAGCTTGCTTTTTCCCCTCAAAACTTTGATCTTGTTGGAAGTTTTTCCAGCATTTAAATGGGTGACAGAGTGGTTAGGGAATGAGGGCACACTCCTCTCCCATGCATGTTCTCCTGTACTTCTTGAAACATTTTCCCTCCTATTCTCCCCTCGCAGCTGTAGTCAGTGTGGAAGAACAAAGTGTGGGGAGATAGTTTGCATACCAACTATCCTGATCCTAAAGAGAGCACTTAGTATCATAAACTATGTAGGTAGATGCTCTTCCCTCCCCTGCCCCTCCACTACCCTGTAGAGCTCAGTGAGAAACTGTATTTACAGGTTTTTTGTCTCTCCTGAAATATTGTTATGCAGTACTACTCAAACAATTAAATCCAGACAACTCTGTGGAAAGTTTAAAAAAGAAAAAAAATCTGTCTTATGTGTTAACAAGTAAATCTTTGTATCTCCTCTGCTTGCCTTTGCTGAAGAATTATTACACTGTGCAAATAGTATAGGTGTTTGGCACATTTCACAAATGCTAATGTGTATACTTTCTTCCCCTTCCTCCCCTCTTCTCCTGGTTTGCTTTCTGTTCTTCATTTGCTATTGGAATGGGAACCGTGGAAAAAATTCCTTGGCACTCTGACACCAGAATCCTTCATCTTGGAGAGACCACGATGATGCAACCTCAACGCACTCGGCAGGCACACCAGGGCCCTCCAGCGGGGGCCACGCTTCCCAGAGTGGAGACAACAGCAGCGAGCAAGGTAAAAGGTCAAACTTTTTCCCTCCACAAAGTAGGCATGACTAAAATAACTCCAGCTTTTTTCATTATATCAGTACATCTGCCTTAGAGTAAACATGGAGTGGCAGACTTGCAGTATAATCAGCTGTAAGTTAGGGAGACGGTATTTCCTTTTCCTAACCCACTTAGCTGCATTTTATTATTATTTCAAAGTGAAATATCTAATCTTCAAACAAGCTTTGTAATAACAATTGATTAGTTCTGCCAATTCCTTTACAAATTTGGTTATCTACAGTTTATTTTTGTGTGGTGTAAGTAAATATAATGACAGACATACTCTCCAGCTGCGGTGCAGTTGTTTGAGTTAAAGATGGGTTAAAGAGTTTAACCTGCAGTTTTTTCTGGGAAAGGGATTTCTATGTGAAGTTATGAAGCTGCTAAATTATATAAAGTAGAAGCAAGCCCCAAATTGTACAGAAAAATGTTTCTTGAAATGTTTGCTTGTACATATTTTTTCCTGATTCTGAAAATCTGAATTCTGAATGGTAAATAGAGATATACCTGAACTGCAAAACCTCTTCTATATCTATACAGAGTGAAACTTTCTCAGGGTTCAGAAGGTTTGATTATTATTTCAGGGTTTTTTGTTTTATTTCCTACTGCATTGCACCTTATGTGTGGTCATCTGCATCCATGCTGAGTGAGTGTCAAAGGCTCTCATTCTGTTATGATAGTGTTTTACATGTGCTCATTAGAAGAATAAGTGACTCCAGAAGGTGTAAGAGTCAAGCCTCCAGTGCTAAACGTTGGGTAAAGATGGCCTGCTGTCATTCTTGGATCTTGACTCAAGAGCTGATTTTTTCTTTTTTTCTTTTTTTTTTTTAAGTCCAAAATTTAAGGTGGACTCCATTCTTGGTTTTCTTTGTAAACATGGTAAGCTTCTGCTAGTGCGAGAGACATTACCTCTATAAGGTCTTATGATATGGTCTCACCAGGAGATGTTTCTCCTTCACCTGCAGTATTTTGCCTGTCTTTCCCCCCACATGCCCAGCAGAGCCAACTACAGGGCTGACATCCAACTAGCCTTGCAGGATCCCAGAACTGAAGAAGGTAGAAGCCTTCAGGGCTAGAGCTGCTTTGACTATTCTCATGCTGCAGACTGCTTCCCACCATTATATTTGCCATGCTTAGAATCACAGATATGTGATTTGATGTCTCTTACGTGGCCCACTGCTTGGCACAGAGCCAGTTTCCCTCATCTGTCTGATGACCTGGTGTTGTACCCGTTGCGATTCTAGGAACTTGCAAAGTTTGTTTCTGGTAGAGTGGTTTGGGTTTGTCTCCTATTTGTAAGAATTGTTTATACATTTGTAATCTTATTGCTGATAGAAAGCGGCCATGGCACAGGGTGTGATCCAACTCCAAAATGAGTCACAAGGGTTTTTTGCTATGGGATTAAATTGGAGCTGTACAAGACCCAGCATGAACCACTGCAGCCTCAACCATTAATGATAGGGAGAACTTGACTGCTAAACAGCATATTGGTGTTATGCCTATTGGCTGGCCATAGGCGTTACTGTTGATCAAATGTTTACATGGTATAGTGTAGCTAAAGTGCTTGGTGTAGCACATGATTTGCATGCTTAAAAATGATTCCTTCGAGTGGTCTGCCATCTTCATTCCACCCCTAGGGAGGAAGTTTCCTCACACCTCTGCCCCAGGAATCCCTTAGAAATTGGAAAAGTTCCTTTGTTGAGCCATGCTTGATATAAAGAAATCCCTTTTATCAATATCCAGGGATCTTGCATTTCATAGTCTCTGATCCCTTGTCATGTAACTCAGGTTGCTTGGGAAATATTGCTAAGCATTAGAAAAAGCAGTTGATGATTACTGCACCAACTTTCCTTTGGAAACAGGTTTCTGCTAATATATATGATTTCAACAAACCTGTTATTCATTTCTGCAGAAGAGGAACAAATCAGTCACTAGTGCTGTCCAGTGTAGCAGGGTAAAACATGGCTGGTATGTTTCCCTTTGTGCTCAGCTGGGCCCTCTAAAGGGAAGCAGACGTCCAGTGGCAAATCACCATTCCATTCAGCTGCTGGCAGCTGAAAGATGATTCTGCAGCACCAGCAGAATTCCCATTGGAGATGGCTCTGGATTGCTCTTCCCCCTCTCAGTCCTGGGAAAGACTAAAGAGAGTGAAGTCTGTCTTGAATTTTCCTTAGGCTTTCTTGAGGGGGGCAGAGTTTGCCTTATGATTCCTGATCTGGCAGTGAGCTGTTCCCAGGCAATGCCAAGAAGGACAGATGCCCTCTTGAGCTATTCCAGTCCAGTTACTTACTTGGGTCAGCTTGGTTTCCCTCCAGTTTTGCCAAGAGCTTCCACAAATGCTGCTTCAAGTATTCCACTTGCCCCAAAGGATTTCTTGGAAATGGGAGCTCATTAGAGAATCTTGGGTTACATTAGCAACTTACAGTCTTCTCCACTAATGCCTGGTGGCAGCAGAGATTGATTCATCCTAGAACCAGTCTCTTCTGGCTTTTGAGAGCACTCTTTCCAGGGGTCTCTGCTTTTGCCTTAAGTCTATGATGTGCATCCTGTGATTATTTTTTTTTTCAATTATTATTTTCTTTTATTTTCTTTTGGGGACGGAGGAGATGGAAAGGATTTGGGTGAGTGATGACTGTTTTTTGCAGACTTTCTCTGCATGAGGTAAAGATATTTATTACCTGGAAGAGTCCTTCCATAATTCTTACAGTTTGAACCAAGTAAAAAATGTATAGGCATTTTGTCTCTTTATGGAGGACAGTCTCTTCTCTACATTGCATGGTTGCCCTTTGGCACCAAAAGGGTTAATCTAGTCTCTGTTTGGTATTATTAGAAACATGCTGGCATTGGAAGAGTTAAGTAAAGGGCCTTCAGGCAGTAAATGTTGAAAGATTATCCTAATTTTATTAGTGGTTAGTGTCTATGTTGTTCTTAGCATGTCACCTCACTTGTTCAACAGAAAACTAAGCTATACAACATATTGATCATCTGGCAAACCAAAGTAGTAGTGATCTGTAATCCACCAAGCATTTATTGACTTTATCCCAGTTCAGATCCACAAATGCAAATCAATGCTGTATAATACTATTTTAAAGATTAGTAATTATGTAGTAGGTCTGATCAACTTTCTGCCTGCCCTGGAAAGAGTTAAATGTATCCAATAATAAAAATAAAACACTCTAAACATCTTACAAAGGAGAAAAAGAAGAAGCTGATTTAATGGTCTAATGAGGCCATCTTCCAGAGACTTGTTTTGTGTAGGGCTTGCTTTGACCTTTCGCTTTGCTCAGGAGCCCAACGCTTCATTTTTCACATTCTTGCAATTACGTTAACGCTTCAAGCATTTCTGACTCCAAGTCAGCTAGCAACACCAGGCATAACTCAACACTGTGAGTTTTTCTCCTCTCTGTAGATTCATTAACAGGTCACCGGGGTCCCAACTGAAATTTAAAACTGACTGGTTCTGTTGGGTTAGCTGAGTTATAGCAGGGGAGATGGCAGGAAAGGGGGTGAGAGAAGGGGAGGGGAAAGAGAAGACCCTGGGGTTTTTGCCAAAGAATATATGTGTAAAAACTCTAAGTGGAAGATTAAAAGGTGTGTGTAGCTTTATCATCCACCCTTTTCTTTGGAGAGGAAAAAACACATCTGAAAGTCTTCTGGGGTATTGTGTTTTCTTTATTCTTTGTGAAACAAAGTGAAAACAGCCACTGCCTTTACATAAAAGGCTAAATGACTTCTAGAATTTGGCATCAGTTTGTACCACAGTGATGGATATGATGTCCCAGACTTTAATTCCTATTTAATTTCTTTATGGGATATTGCAAATAATGAATACGGCAGATTATGCATGAAAAATGGGAAATAAATCTTTTTAAGGTTTAAAAACATGTGGTCTACAGGAAAGCACCAGGGAATAATTTCAGTTTCACATTTTATGATACCAGCATTGTATACCTGATCTGTCATATTCATAGTTCACTCACTCAAAGGGCCTGATCCATCCAAGTCTTCCCTCAGGATATTTCAGGAAGGTCAGCATCTTTTTAGGATTAGACCTGGGGTGACAAACTTGATCATAAGTAAGAAGCCAGAGATAAGAAAATTCTTATAGGTTATGGAGCAGTAAAAATATAAATGAGTATCACATCTACTTTGCTTTATGCATGTGAGTGAGTAATTCATTGTTGTCTGGCTTTTTTGGCTTTGTGTTTTGGTTTTTTTTTTTGGTTGTTGGTTTTTTTTTTTTTATGTAACTACTTGTGCTGAATGATCTGCCCCTTTATAAATAATATCTGAGGCTACTCTCTAGGGCAAATCTCAAAGTAGTTTAGAAGCACTTCTGTGCCAGCTTGATGTCTGTCCACAATAGCTTTCTTTGGCAAAGACTCCATGCTCTGGTTCAGGACAAAGTCAACTAAGATATTAACTGAAGTGAAGCATCCATCACAGGTTAACTCTCTGGACTGATGCTTGTTGGAAAAATTAGGTAGTATATTTCCTATTCAGTATATACCATCTCATAATAAAAATAGTATGCAAGTCAAATTTGTTTACAAGACTAGGAGATAAAGCCCAAATGTCTGTCCTAGTATTAGAAACTCTACTGGCACTACACAAATCTTAGAACCAAACTCCAGTGGTTAGAAAAAGGAGAGGGATATGTTGATGTTAGCAGCAATTAAAAAATAACATGTTCATGCTAAATCTTTGGAAGCTAACCCAAAAGCTAATGCTAAAACTTCTTTTTCCTAGTTCTGTAAGTATGGTAAGCCTGCTGAAGCTAGTATGCATATTCATCATAAGGATTCAGAACACATTTTTATTCCTTTGTATTTTTACCTATAAAATGATAGGGTATGGTTTTATTGGGAGAGAGCTGCCTTCTGTAAGAAAGGAAATTCCTGATAGAAAGGCTCAAACATCCAGACTGTGAAAAATCAAACTTGCTAATAAATAATGCTTCACTGGAGATGCATTATTTCAGAAGGCACAGTTCTCATAAAGGTGAACTGTATGAAGTATGAAAAACTCTTAAAGAACAATGACTTTTTTCAACTGAGGAAGATACAGGAAGTGAGTAGCCCTTATTAATTCATCTTTTCCTTTCAAGTTTGAGGGGCCCGTCCTTGTGTTGATATGTATGAGTAATTCCCATTAATGGTGATGGGAGTTACGCATGTGCACTGACAGAAGAATAGACCCCTTAGTGTTCAAAGCACATGAAATTTACATTTTTTCCATTGCTGTAATTGAGATGTTGACAAATTGGAGAATATTGATGAGCCTTTGTTTTAAGTATTTCTTGCCAAGTTTGCTTTATTTTTTCATGGTTTGAACAATGGTGTGGGTTCAGCAGCAATGAGTAATAAGGGTAGAGTAAAGATAACTTTGTATTTCAATATTTTGATGTGCCAATAAGAAATAAATTCTTAGGCAAATGGAATATGTTGTTTTAATCATTAGCTATGCATGAAAGAAAAATTGATGTTGACATCTTTGCTGTAAAATCGTTGTAATGGGGCCTTCCTTACAATTCATTTTTGTAAAATTCATTTTGTACATTTTGCAGCAATTGAACAATCCCTGCACTGTGAATAGGCAGAATTCCCAGAAATACTGAGACAGTTGGCCCAGTAACTGCTGAGCTCACACTGCACACCACATGCACATTAACCATGATCATGCCAGAACCAGCTTGGCTAAATATAGTCAAATTTTGGTATCCTCCCATCCTTTCTTTTATTTCTGTCTATTGCAAGAAAAAATAAATGTTTGCCGACTCCAGCAATTAAACAATAATTGCAAAAAGAGGTGTGTCCTTACCTACTATTCAATAAGTAGCATTAAAATTTCATAGTGAATCTTCACTTCACTATGCAGTTTTCTAATAATCAGGCTGGTAGCAAATTCCTCACCTTTAATTAAATTAAAGCTTAGAGAGTGTGTGTGTGGTGTTTAAAATATTATACTTGTATTGAAGTTACTCATCTCACTCTTACCTTTTAATCCATGTAGGTTTGTATACTTAGATGTAAATAAAAATCTACATACACATTTACTTCCATATTTGTAGTATGTTTTGCTGGGGTTTCAAATGCAGCCTAGTAAAACTCTGTCAATGGAATGTTTTCATAGTGGCAGTAATCTCTTTAAAATAACCCTAAATACAATATGACAGATGCCATCTGGAATAATCTTTTGCTAGTTGCTTTCAACTTTTATTTTTTCCTACAGCTAAGTTCATCTAAAACTGGTCACTTACGGTAAACATAGTGAACTCTTTCCTTCATAGTGAACTTTTATATGTGAATGTTCAGAGAAAAAAATGACATGATTTTACTGAAAAGATTGTTACTGTGGAGAGGTTTGCCTCTGACTTCATGTTTCTGGGTATTTTAAAATACATATATGTGTATGTGTGCTTATATATATTTATTTATGTATTTGTATTTCAAAATAAAAAGGTAGGATTTCCCCTTAGCCCATTCTTTCCATCTCAGATCCTATTCAGCCTAACCCAATCTGCCTCCAAATGCTAAATAACATTCCATTCAGTAAATTATAATTGTATGTTTGTTACAATATTAATGCTTCAAAATGCAACACATTCAAATATACAGTATTAAGTGCTTAAATATCTTCCTGTGTTATTACAGACTAATTTCTTCCTATATGCACCAATTTATTTGAAAGATCTAGTGTTGGAATCTCTGGATTTTTTTTTAACATAGTTGTGTAAAGGGATGTCTCCTGATGCCTGTTAGAGTTTAATTTAGAGTAGTAATTAAACTTGAATACTGCCTCATAAACAAAAGATAAACAATAAACCAGCCACGTTCCCTGCTGTTTCATAGCTTTCTTTCCCAGATGTTTTAGCCTGATAATTTTTACATAGTGAACTACCTAACGTGGATTGCTATGGACAGAGGTCAAAGCCTAGTTCTTTGTAATGGTTTTATAAAAACTTTTCACTAATGAAATACTACAGGGTTTCCTTTGTGTTGGCAGATAAAATTGTCAGATACCGAAAGACACTCATTAATTGACTTTTTAATTCTCTCCCTCTTGTTTATTAAGACAGCTCTTATTAAAAAAACCCAAGCCATAAGCTTTATTTTAACTGTTGATGACTAAGAAATGTTTCTATTTCTTAATATGAGGGTGCCTGAACAGGACGTTGGAATACTGTAAAGGGCTGCTCAATCTTAAAAAATAAGAATGCCCTTGCAGGAGCTGTGATTTCCATGTTGATCCTAAGCAACTACGGAAATGTTCACAGTGGAAGGCTTTTAATTTTTCAAGCTGCTCCTCAGGCTGCCGAAGCTTGTGTGTCCATCTCTGGACCGCTCCTCTGTCAGCCATGATCTTTCTAATTGCCAGGTACTGGTAGGCCGTTCAGCTGCAGGAGCCATGTTATTTTCACTGGGTGGGGTAATTACTGAAAGCTGAGAATAGCTGCACTAAAGACACAGGGATACTTTCATGATCCCATTAGCATAAGAGAGGGTAAATTATTCATGCCAAGTGAGGATTCTATGGGGAAAAGTATAGTTAATGCACATAGTTTTTAAATGTATCCCTTTCTGCTCTGAGACTAAATTCTTGTTGGATTCAGTTCTCAGACATTTACAGGAAAGCTCTAGTGGCATGTTAGACGCAGTTCATCTCTCTCTGTTTGCAGCGCTCTCAATAGAGACCATCTGGCACGGATCCAAAAGGTGATTAAACAAAATGATCAGCTCTTGTTGCTGTGTTACATGTCCAATACTCTGGATTAAAAAACATGACCCACAACAGTCAGCTAACAAAATTTTTTTTTCCTCTTTCCCGTTCCCCTGTAAGAATTCAGATGGTCCACAAATGTCTATGCCATCTTTGTGTCCTTATGGCCCATAATCATGAACAGGTTGTGCAAATGGCTCTTTCTGTAACACGGTCTGTTCCAGCAGCATAGAAACATTTCATATTAATTGGGTCAGTCTAATGTTCATAATGACATGGGGAAAAATTACCCAAATGTGTTCTTATAGTAAACACTTAAAATGTGCCTTTCTCCGATTAGAAAGTGAAATTTGACATCAGGCTCATGTAGCTGATTTATTTTTTAAGATGGATGAAAATCAAAGCATGACACTGTCATCTGCTTAAAATAGTTTAAAGCCCCTTCTAACCAAATAAAAAAAAGGGGAGGGGGGGAGGGGTGAGCTGTGGTTTAACACCACAATCAGGGAATGAATTTACAGTGCTATTCAGAAGAGTACTCCCTTATCATAAACAAGCTGATAATCACACTGAATCTAACTCCCAATTAGCTCTTTCTTTGCTCACAGAGATGAGCGTACATGTCCTCCTTAAACCATGATATGTTGCTGTTGAGTCAGACAGAACGTTTGTATACCTTATGTCATATTCAAAATGTAAGGGTTAAGGCAATATATTTACCAGAAAACCCAGCTAATCAGCAAGGTAATTTTTCAAACCAATCTCTTCAATGCCTGAGTTAAGGTAAAAATGCCAAGACTGTGAAGAGGGGACATATGTATCTTATCTTTTTGGGGTTGCATCAAATGCCAAGTACTAGCGTAAATTCAACAGAAACCAGACATTGTTGGAAAGTAATTAAAGAAATATTGAAATTAAACCTACCATATGAAATATGGTATATGAAATATGAAATATTTGTAGGCCTGTTTTGTTGCATGCATAACAATTTTCATGGAATTGAACAGTATTTCTTTCTCTTGTACGTCTAGAGTTGTACTTGTTAAACATGACAGAGGAATCACCTCTGTATATTCAGCCATAGCATTGGAGGGATCTATTTAATGCTAAGGGTGTTTACAGTCCAAAATCAGTAGGTTTACTTAGAGGAGACATTTATTTAAGAAAAACAAAAGAGAGAGAGAGAACTGACAGCCTTCAAATCTATGCCAAGAAAAATCAAATTCCACTTTTAAAAGTTAAAAAGAGCCATTGTTAGCTTCCCTTACTGTGCAAGGTGGTTGTGGTTTAGCCCCAGCTGTCATCTCAGCCCCACACAGTCACTTGCACATTCCCCTCTGCCAGTAAGATGGGGGAGAGAATCTGAAGGGTAAAATTGAAAAAACTAATGGGTTGAGATAAAGACAGTTTAATAGGTAAAGCAGAACAATGAATTCAGTACTTCTCCTCAGCAGACAGGTCTTCAGCCATTTCAAGGGAAGCAGGGCTCCATCATGAATAAGGGTGACTTAAGGGGACAACAATAACATCACTCTGGGCATCTTCCCCTTCTCTTTCCACAGCACTATACACTGAGCAATACACCATATGGTGTGGGATATCCCTCTGGTCAGCTGGGGTCACCTACCCCAGGTGTGTGTCCTCCCAAGTTCTTGTGTGCTCCAGCCTCTGTGCTGGTGATACTGTACAAGGGCTGCTCAGCAACAAAAAACCCCCTTGTGTTATCAACACTGTTTCCAGCACAAACAGAAAACATGGCCCCATAGTAGCCACCGTGAAGAAAATTAGCTTCACCCCTACCAGAACCAGAATGAAGGGGAAAGCCATAGGTAGGAGGTACCAACCTATCCAGAGTGCTCAGGGCAGGAGGGCAGGCTCACCCAGCTCAGGGCAGCCTGGTGAAGGAAAGGGACCCTGGTAGCCATGTGGGGCTTAAGGCTATTAGAGGGCAACTCATGCTCTGTTATCATGCTGATTTTCGATTGATTTTTTTGCTGTACAGTACTTGTTGAAGGCCCTCTAGAGTATCAAACACTGCATTATGGCACCAGACATTGTAGTATGCTGGCCTTTTGTCTGAATGCCTTGTCTTCTTGCCTGAGGAGTGCTAACCACTCCTTGATTCTTACAGCTTCTGAGCAGCTTCTATATCTATATAGGAGGGGAAGTAGGACAGGTGAAGAAGATTTGACAGCTGTGTTTATCTGAATCTTAATGTGATTTGGCACATTTGTCTACAGTTCTGAATTTTCAAACCGTTCTGATATTGAATTGCTGTAAAATGTTGTTTTTAATTTATAAAATCACTTCTCATTTAAGTAACTGATTGCGGGGTATGAATAAACCTAAGTCTGGTGTCTAAATATACTTTCTTAGTGTAATTTCTAGTAACAGGTACCACAGGTTGTTAAAGCTGGAGCTGAGGTTGCAGGAAGATCTATATAGGCTAAAGTGAGTAATTTCTCCTGTTTTCTACCTTGCTATTCACTTAAGTTATTGTATGATTCAGATAGGTTTTTCATTCACTAAAAAATCAAGCCATCTACATGTAAGTCTTGATAAACTGAATCAGATGAGTATCTATATATTTGGGATATCATCTTCAAATAAGTGATTGTCATTTTAACCAGTGGTTTCTACTGCTTTGTGAAAGTCTTTGTGCATGCAGTAAATGTAAAAGAGTACTTAAAAATGTTTGCAAGAATAACAAAGTACGCCTGAAAACACATGTAGAAATTTAGATTTGCAACTTTCTGGTGTTACGTGAGCTATAAAAAAAGCAGTGTGTTCATAAAGATAGGATAATACAGGGAAACAGTGATGGCCACCTTAATTATCCCACTACCTGCAGGCATTATCCAAATAACAAGTATGGTTGCTGGGAAGACATCTGTTATTTTGGTGGGCTTCCCTGTAGCTTCTCAGCTTCTCATGCAGTAAAGGTATGTCTGTCTACCCAGGAGCAACTAAGTGCAGAACTGGATCTGACTGGACCTTGTGTAAGTTATGTGCCCTCTCTGACATGTGTTCTTCCCATCTGTACAATGGGCACTAGAGTTCCATGAATTGTATGAAATGGTCGTCTGTTGTTGTGGACTGCTCTGATATTGCAGGAATGCAAGTTTATGTAGAAAATTCAGGTGTGTTCTTCTCTTGGCCTCCTTGAATTTAATAAAATAAGCTCTGGGTATACTGAATTCGTAAATTATTGTATTGTTTATTTAAAAACACTTCCTCTTTTTTCCACAAAGGTGAAAATATGTGAATGAAATAGCCTTGATCTTTTAACTTTGTATTATAACTTTGTTTTTAATGAACAAGACTTATGAAGTAGTGAAAAAAGGATGGCATGGATCACATCACCACTTCTTTAGCGATGTTTCCGTAAAGACGAAAAGTCTAAAGTGTTTTCAATGTTTAAAAAATCACTGTATCATTATATATTGTATTCCTTGTTTAGTGGTTTTGTTTCTCTCCCCCTGAACAAGCACAGTAACTCTAGACCAAGGAAAACTTGGATTTTGTGTTCATATTTAGCTCCTAGGGACTCAAGGGTTTGGTTTTAAACAAGTTTATAAAATGCACTGTTGGCTTTTTTTCCCTTCTTTAGGAATTCCTTAGTACTCTAGATCTATAGAACAGGTTGTGATGCTTAGTGACCCTGCACATCAATAGCTCTGTCTTTTAAACATGGACATTGATTTTCCTCATCCTGGCATGAGAAGATGTAGCATACCTCCTGCTTTGTTGCCTGTGAGTTTTCAGCATATGCAAAGGCAGTGGTTGCTAAGAATAAAAGCTTAGGTCGTCAGAGATGGCAGCAGTATCATGAATAGTCTACTTCCTATTTAGGTGTTTTTTGTTAACTATGAAATACATCTTATCCATTTGAGGGGGAGTTGATACATTTTTTGTTGCTGTTTTAGAGTTGTTTATTACTTTTTTTAGTCTTAATAAGTGCAACAATCTAGATTTAGTAGTTTGGCTTTCTACAGAACCTAAAAATAATATTTTAAAGTGCACCAACTAGGTGTCTTGATCACAGTTACAGTACTCATGAAAGATTTGTCTTTCGTTCATGAATCAGTGGAGGACTTTCCAGAGAAGGTTTGAAGGAAGGCAGTGTGAGTCAGTTAAAAGCAGTTCTTCCTTCTCAGAGGAGAGGAAAAAAAAGACACTATTCCCATAAGATCTTGATCCTTTTTGCATGGAATCGGTAGCAAGAGCAGGGGTGCTACTGCTTTCAGATATGCAAAGTTTGGGTCAAATTCATCAAAATAAATGAAACCAGAGCATAATTCTCTTATCTTAAAAAACAAATACACAAAAAAACCCCTATTAGTTTCTTTTATAATTCCCATAGGAACTACTGCCATTAAGACATGTAGGATCTACAAAAAGATAGTTATAAAGTCTAATACTTCCTAATATATTTTGGAACAAAACTTCATCATGCCCTGCATTCTAGAGGACAAATGTTAATAAGCACCAGGTTTTTTTATATTTGCATGGCAAAGTTTTGAATAATTTTTTTCCTCTGGTGGTTTTTATGTGTTAAATTGAGCTTCAGAGAAAATTAATTTGTGCTCTCAGTTCAGTTAATTTCTTGAAATGCTAACAGTTTTGAAAATTTCTCTGTTGGAGAGAATAAAGCTATGCAGTAAACTCAAACTTAAAGGAATTTGACTGCTTCTGTTTGATTGTATTCAATATATTAATTCAGGTAGGTGTGGAGCTGGAGAAAGTAAATGATTCTTTGTTTTCTACTGCTACATATGGGTGGTTTATAAGTGACAGCCCCAAAGCCTGTCTGTTTTTTGGTTATTTGTGAAGCTGTCTTTACCCCAGCATAAGGAGCTAACACAGGGAAATTGTCTGGTGGCAGAGTTGGCACAATGGCCCTGGTGACCCTATTCCTACCTACAGCCGGGGCAGTGAGCCCAGGAAAGAGAAAGACAAAGTGGTTTCCCCCTGCTTCACTGACTTCCCAGCTGCTCTGAGGCTGAAGTCCATTGCTAACTCCAGATGCTCAAACTTGCACTGAGTGCTGTCCTAAACTGCTGGCCTCATAACTCATGGAATGAGCTCAAATTATTTTATGGATGGTTACCTTTGTACACCCTTGGCACTATACATTCCTCATGCACAGGCTAGGATTGGGGTCTTCTATTTTCTTGTGTAAACAAAGCATTTGCTATAACTGACAAGGATTGGTGGAGCAGCCATGAAAGCGAGAGAGGGGAATTCAGCAAATTCTCTATTAATATGTGATTTGTACCATTAAATTTTTTGACAACCCTGGCATTTAATTCTTAAATAAGTAAAGAGTGCACTTTTCTTTATAATCTTGCATTATGCCCACCAGCTTACTCTGGCGACACTTGTTTAAGTAGTTACATATGTTTAAATTTTCCTTGGGCCTCTCCACATACAGCTGCAAGCTGGTCATACCTTGACTAAAGGCAGCCCTCATTCGCAGGGAGTTCAGCAGAGTGAGTGTGGCAAATACACATATATAATTTTATTGCAGGACTTGGTGCTAAGGTTTTAAATAATTTACGAGCGTAAAATTGGGAAACTCACACGAACTCCCTCTCTAATTTTACACTCCTGCCTAAAGAGGATGGAACATAGCACAAATAGCACAAATCAAAATTTTTCAGCTTGAAGCTTCCTTCCTAATTCCTCCCACCTCAGATTCACCACTTACTGACGGTTCTCCATTTCGTGGGACTCCTGACCCTGTACATCTGTTAAAGGGGATAGTTTGGAATGAACACAGCCTCCTACTCAGAAGGACCGCAGTGTTCTCTTAGCTCCTGCTAGATGCTTGAACAAGCAGAGGGCTTAAGTGAAATCCTTTAGCTGAGCCAAAATCTGTTCTTATTTAGGGACTAATCCAAAGCCTGTTAAATCAACAGAAAGAGACTTTGGTTGACTTCAGTGAGCTTTGGATCAGGCCCTTCCTTCCTAATACATCTGAAATCAATGGAGGTACATTGGGCTTCTGCCAGTTAAAAAAATAAAAAAGGGAGAGGGGTTGTCCTTGTGCTTTATTTGTACAGTACCTAACATATTGAGGTCCTGGTGCTCAAACAGTATCCCAAGTGCTTCATTGAGACAACAATAATTTTGACTTGATTAAACTGCTTGGTGTTCATGGACTTCCATTCATCTAGGTACATAATTTCCCTTGTCTAAAACAACCACGTATGCTGTGCATCCACCTCATGCCCAAACATTTTTTTTTTTTGCTAATGGTTTATATAAAGGAAATTCTTGCAAAAAGTAAAAAGGGAGGATGTCAGTTTTTACAGCAGGATTTTTTTTTTCCTGTTTTTCTGTGCTCTCAGATTGTTAATAAAGTTGTTTTGAATGAAAAATACTCAGGCCATAGAACATGCAAAACCCTATGAGTGTAACTGTCAGTTCTCTGCCTTGAGAAAATTTTTAGAGCCCCATGTGTTCTCTACAGCCAAAAGCTGTCACCTTTATATAATTTCTTTATTAATTCCTTTTATTTTTATTTCTCAGTATTAAGATGAAGTCCAAATTATAATCTGCCACTTGTTAAAGATTTTAATGTAATAATTAGCATTATGGCAATGGCAAATATTTTTTAGGCAAGAAATGGCAAAGGACTAAAACTCCTATGTATGTTTCAGCATAGACTTTCTGTTTTCAGAAGTGCCTACAGCAGCTGACATAGGACCTCAGTCTGGCAAAGGCTATTACATTTCGTTACTCTGTGTATTACAAGTCCTGTTACTGAAATCAAGAGATCCACAGTAGGGTTAATATTGACCACCTCAGCCTTTGTAGGATTTTTTTCAATTGATACTTTTGCTCTAGTCATAAACTACAAATATTTTCCTTAAAGTTAGTAAGTCTTGTCTGCTTTACCTTATTAGAGTTTTGATTAGCTTTCATTTGCTTCTGAGTTCATGCACTTAAGATTCATTTTGTGTATTCAGACACTTAGCATATTTTGTGCAAAACATCTGTCACAATGTGAAAATGTATTTGAGTAAGAAAATATTTCTAGTTCATATCTTTTTTTTTCCCAGTGGTAAATTTAGACATATATTTCTAGATGAAAAGTGTTAAACTTAATAATGTTTTATTTTAATAGACATATTTAGTCAGCAGTCTTTAATCCCTTTTGTGTAAAAAGGTAAATTCCATAAGTTTATAGTACTACAAAGTTAAGTTTTGATTCAGAGGTTACCAAAATGCTTAATGCATATAGATGTCTTTCATTTTAGGGAAACATGCATAGGTTGATCTGCGTTAGCATCCTGTATGTCTTACAATTCTGTATGTTCTGTTCTTTGCTTGTGAAAGAAAAAAATGACTGCAGTGCCCCTACTTCATCCAAGAGAGAAGTAACAGTGCAGTTTTCCATTAAAAAGACATAACAAAGACCATCATATTAGTGAAGAATATTTCTTATATTTTAATTGCTTACAGATTTTACTGTTTTCTTTCCATTTTAAGGGACCATCTTTCAGTTTTAAGGGAAATTCTCTTAAGTCGACAAACTTTAGACGTAGTTGATACTGTATATCTTACACTCTATATGCTCCTGTTTTCTGCTTTCTTCTCTCAGGAGAAACTCATCCTACCTTATCTATTTAAAGAATATCTTCTGTAGTGTATATCTACAATGATAGATGAAACATTTACATTTATTTGTGAACTGGCTATCCTAATTATTTCCCTGAGTTGGATGTTATTGCAGTTCATATTCCCAGCTCTGAGCATAGTTTGGGACAAAGTTCTGTGTATGAGCAAAGTTTTATGAAAGAAGGGCTTTATTGATTTCTTTTTTTGTTTTTAAAGATCTTTCATTCGTGCTATCAATCTATAACTCAGGCTTAGCTAAAATTATGCCCCTTTTTTTGTTATTTTGTTTTCCCTTCTGAATCTGAATTTGGGCAGGCCTTTCTAATCTGGTAATTCATCACTGACGTTCAGGGTTTGGTTTCAAACCCCTCTCTACTTTCTTGTAAACTAATCCTACAGTCCTAAGACCACCAAAGAGAATGTCATTTTAGCTAGAAGTCCACACTGTCAGAATTCAGGTTTACTGTATGCCAATTAACCCTCCTTTAAGCTCTTCCAAATGGCTATCAATCTGGTTTGTTTAAAAGGAATAAGCTGTCCTTTTATTTTAGAACTAGTAAAGAATTTTACATCTTTCTAAAGCAATTTTCTGCATTCTTACTGACTTCATTGATGTGAATGTAAAGTACACAATAGGTCAAATTCTGACTTCAGTGGGAGTTGGTGGGAGCACAGTCTGTACATCTGAAGGCAGAATTGATTCAATCTTAGTGTGCCTGTGTGGCAAAAAAAATATCTCTATATAATTTGTCTTCAAATAATCAGTGAGTACAGATTTGAATTTGTTTCTCATGCTACTTTCATGACTGCCTTGCGCGAGCTCAGAGGAGCTGCTCATGTTCTTAGGAGGTGTGTGTGTATTTTTTTTTCCCTTGTTTATTCACTTATAAACATTTTACATGCTTCCTTAGAGAATTTCCTTGTAAGGTTCAGTTTTTCTTAAGAGACTGCGAACTCTGTCTAGCACGTAATTTGTAAACTATGCAAAGAGCACCCTGCAGCCGAGGCAAACCCTAGAACCATCCACTTGGACCTGCTTTGCTTGCCACTGTAGTACTCTTGGATGTAAAGGGTCCTGTACTGTGGCTGTAATGAGCAGGATACACTCATGCAAGACCAGATGTCCAGTGGAGGATCCATGTATTCATTCTCTGTTCCAGTCCTCCATCAGACTGCTGATTGTTATCGCATGATTAATTTTATTTTAGGTCATTTGATAAGGACATTGTTTTTGAATGTAAAAAACCCCAACGTAATATCCTCTGCTCTTATGCCTTCTCCATGCTCATTAGCTGTTCTTGAGTTGTCTGTCTTATTTCAGTGGAGCAAGGTATAACTTCTGTGAGCAAAATTAAAAAATTGCATCCAAAAGAAAAGGGAGAAGGTCTGTGGGCAGGTATGTTGCTGTTAAATTCAGGTGAAAACATGGGTTTTTTACTTGTGTGTTTTAACTTAAAACTGAGTAAAAGCTGTATCTCGCAGTTTCAGAAGAAAGACTTCATTTACACCAGGATTCTTATGCTTTAAATAACTGAATTGGCAGACTTGATCCACTCAAATTTTATTTTCTAGCTGCCTTTTTATAACAGTCCTTTAAACAACTTGTTAGGAACTTCTTATATTTTTTTAGAATGTCATAGATAGAAAACACTGGCTTTTTTAAAAAAAAAAAGTTTTTCAAAGTCGTTTAGGTCTTTAACATAGCATTAGAATATTTCCTTGTCTAAATCATCTCCCATATATTAAAAAGCAACAGCCAGTTGGTTTCCTTCCTGTCCTGTATGTATTTAAGGTTATAACATTCGAAATTCTAAGCTTAGCTTCCACCCCTCCTCCTTTTTTTTTTTTTTTTAATTTAAGTTAATGACTTTGGGGGGTGGTCTTGCAGTTACATTAAGCATCCATGAAGGTAGGGGTGTTTTTCAGTAGGGGTGGTTTTTGGTAATATTCTTTGTTTGGTAGGTCTGGTGGGAGGGATTGTTGTTGTTTTTTGGGGGGGTTTAAATAGCATAGCAAAGAATAGTAGGACATAAACCTTTTAAAAGTTGGTTTTGTAAAATTTAAAGCATGAACAAAGGTTTCTCAGGTTTTGCTTGAATCAGCCCACAACTGTTATAAGAAACTGTAGAACTGCAGACAGGCTATGGCTTTTCTCATGTCCAGGGGAATCCACTGAATCTTGGCCTTCATTTAGGATTCCCTCCTGATGAACAAATTCCCATGACCGCTTTTGAAGCTTTAAAAGCTTTGGTTTTGTTTTAAAAGGCCTCTGAGCACAGGCAATGTTTTCATAGGCATTTAGAAACAAAAACTTGAGCTTTTAAACCTTCAAATGTCGCTGTGGGGATTCACTTGGCTTCTCAGCAGACCAAGTCTGAGATAACACCTGCAAGAAGTGTGTATCTGTGTGTGTGTGTATATTGTGATGCGCCATCTCAACTGACCCACAAATGTGACAGTGGTGCGTGCATGTGTAAATCTTATTGTTATGTTTTGCTGTTACTCAGTTTTAAGGGCAATCTATTATTTTGGTTCTGTGGCATAACTTGCGTAGATAAGCCAATTTTGGTTTTAGACTGCTTTAATTTCTTCTCCCTCTTTGTCCTCTGACGCAAACTCTAACAAATGATCTTCAGAAGAACAGACTGAGTTAAAGTCCATGGTTATGTTTCATTATCTAAAGGGTACTGGGTTTTTAGCTTCAGTCTTACTTTTTTCTTCTACAGCTAACATCAGTTGCACAATAAAAGGTAGTTTTCTATAAATAGGTGGGTTATACCACATGTAAACCCAAGTCTGTGATTACTAGATGAGAAAAAATGTTCAATAGATGTGAATGCGCAAATCATCAGGCTGGTGAAGTAACAGAAGTACTTATTTGCACTCCTTTGCAGCTCCATCTCTATGTGTCTTAAACACCTGAGGTGAAATTTTGTCATGTTTTAGAGGGAAGGGGATTTTCAGAATTAAGGATAAATACTAAATGAATATATTAACACTGCTTTTCTCCTGTCCTGTGCTGTTCTCAAAACACCTGTTAAAAACAAACAGGCACATATTTCGAATTGATGCTACTGACTGTCAAACTTGGCACCAAATAACCTGCTGAAACTAAAATGTTGATGCAGAACATGTGCTTAACTTAACAGTCCATAACCCTGTTTTTCGAACACTGAAATACCTACCCTGAGAAAGCTCATAAAATGAAGGTCTTTAAAGTTCATAGATTAGATCAATGAAGTTGCAGCTGTTTTTAAGAATGTGCATCTTCATTGACTCCTACTAATTCAAGATGGCCAAGTGTATAAAATATGAGACATGAAAGCACTGAAGATATTTTTCCTGAAAATGTGCTTTCCATAGGTTCAGTATCTAAAGGAATGAGAAGAGAAGGGATGCTCAGAGAGGCAAACATTCTGCAGCTGAGAGGACTACATATTGCAGGCAGGTCTGAAAGGATCCCTGCTTGGTTTCTAAGGGTATTTAATTGAGCTTTTTACAGCATATAATGATTAATTCTTGTAGAAATTCCCAGTGCCCTTAAGATTCTATTGCTTGGGATTAGGTTGAGCAATTTGGCATATCTCTAATCGTGTTTCCCCATGTGTAACATTCCAGCCATGTCTGTCTGACTTTACTGTTAAATATATAATTTATAAACAGATAACAATCCTGATAAGCTTGTTTCAATCCATTCTAGAATGAAATTACTTGTGTTGTAGTACATGTGATAGCTTCCAACTGCTTTAGAGTAACTGTACTCAACAAAGAAGAAATCTTTGTTATAGTGTTTGTCTGGAGGCACTGGAAATTAAAAATCAGAGTGACTGCAGCAACCAGGACCTATTATTTCTGAAGTGTTTCCCAAGAAATAAACTTTCTGCACCAGGCAAAAGTGAATTTGTAACAAATATGGGAACATAGAAATCTCCTTTTTGCACTTGTCCACGCAGGGTATATGTTTGTTACTTTTAAATGAAAGAAATTGGAATAGGCTCTATTAAACTGAAACTAATTTTCTTCATTGAATTTTTCTGGCTGCATAAGTTTTCTGACAAAAAGCTTACAATTTTCCATTTCACCAAATGTGTGCTTTTTTTTGCCTCTAAACTATATGCTTTACTGTTAGACATTTTGGGATATGGTGGTTTATATTTCTCTTTTGTGGGAATAAACCAGACGCATCTTCTTGTACTGAATAGCCTGACAGAAAACGAAAATAGAATTTTTAAGCTGCGAATTGGCAAAGCGGAGTCGGACTGCTTTTTTCTCAGTGTTCCTTACTTTTTGTGATAGCTGAACAAAACTCGGGGGGAAAAACAAGTTGTCCTTAACAAGGAAATTATTTAGAAGTGCAACGTGTTTACGTATCTGGATAAGAACAGTGCATTGTTAGGAGTGACTGCATGAATTGCATGATGCAGCCTTTTGACAACAGAGTGTCTGCTGGAGACATCTGCGAAGGGTGAACTTTCACCCTAAGGGAGAATGCTCCGAAGGTGGGGAATGCCGTTATCTGTCCTGGCCCACCATGCACAGGGGCTGTCCTGGCCCACTGCTGTCCTTGCGCCCTCCTGGTTACATAGCTCTTCAAATATAAATTGGACGAGCCCAGACTGAACAGATTCTCCCGAAGAAATGTTGAAAGCCAGCTTGCTTTTGCCTTAGTGGGAAGGCAGAGGTTAAGTCAGGGCCTCAGACAGTATGAAATTAGCATGAGACCCTTAGCCTTTAAATAGCCTCATTATCTAATATGGCACCTGAAGAAGGATTGCTAATATCTGATGTGCCTGCCACTCTCTCAGATCCTGAACTTTTGTAAATCACTTGGTATCACTCTTGTGGAAACCTGTATAAACAACATGTTACCCTTCAGACACACAGGTCCAAGTTACAAACTGTAGGGTGCAGATGCAGAAGGCATCAGCAGTTTCTTTTTCAGATGGTAGGAAAGGGAAGGAGAAGGGCTGGGGTAGGTTGGGGAAGAAATAATAATTGTAAAGTGTTAGAAAGGTTTCCAGACCAATGTATTTCTGATTTTCATTTTAAAAAAGTCCTTTGTACTGGTTCTAGTCTAAGAAACTTTCTGTTATTGTGCTCTGTTGAATTCACCCTGGCACAGGTGACTCCCTGAAAAGCAGCATCGAGTTGGTCATTGCTGCTTCTCGTAAATTGCTGCTGTGTTTGCAATGGCTATTCATGGACAGCCACTGCCTTACTGTTAGTCAACAAGAATCCACATCCCATTTGTTATAGGTGAAGTGGTGATTTCTTGTCTCAAGTGGCTGTGGTGTTTTAGGAGTGTGGTTTGGGCTTGTTTGTTCTTTAGATTTTGGGTTGTTGGGTTTTTTGTGTTCTGTGTTTCGTTTTTTTGGTTTGTTGGTTTTTTTTTTAAGTAAAAACCCAGATAATATGAGGATCTTTGGCCGCTAAAAACGAAAGAGCAAATATTCTACCCCAAAAGATGGAGCAGTCTTGAAGAAAACAGGTTATTCCCCCTCCTCCCCTCAACACTCTTTAGTCCCACAGAACGACTGCATGCTTCAGCACAGATTTCTCTGCTAGTTGGATCCCAGGAGGCCTTATTGAGTGCAATGCTGCTCAGGGAGTTGCAGCTGTATAAAGTGGGGGGAAAAAAAATGTAGTTTGTACGAATTGTTCTTTACCTTGGTTTGGGTTCAGCATGGCAGCTGCACTCCGACTTTGTGTGTGACAGCACAAAGGACAGCAAAAGTGAAAAGCAAGTCAGCAAGTAGAGAGACAAAAGCAACGATCAGCTAATACAGCTCCACATGGCCTAACTAATTTATGAGAAAAAAACTGTTCTGTTCATTGGATCAGCACTCTGAGGAGGCAGGTGGAATTGTAGGAAGTTTTCATTGAGTCTCTGGAGCAACTAAGGAAGTCACTAGAGATTCTTCTCAGTTTGAACTTTATCAGGGTCTACGCTTAATCAATATGGTATTGGAAAAAGAATTAATTACTAAAGCAGAATAAAACAGCTGCATTTTAAACTAAGGATCCATCAATTCAGTAATCTTCCAGTTACAGGCTAGGTACCGTGAGGATCATTTTGACTTCATGTAATGAGGAACTCAGGGAGTTTCCTCATGAACAGGCTGGGAATTCACATTAGCCTATTTCAGCTATTTGTCATCAGTACAACTCATTTCTCCCCTTCCAAATTACAATTTGTATTTGATATACTGTCAAACCCACAAAATTCCCATATTCATGGAACTGAAAGCATTAATGTGGAAATCATTGTCACCATGAGAAAAAGTCTTAACCTTCCTGAGCCTCTTTATTCTATAGGCTGCGGCTCAAGTGGTTTCATGCCGGACATACCTCTATTGTGTTCATTGTGAGGGTCAGGGACCTGCCTGTTGAAGAAGCAGTAATTTGAACACAGCCTGTAAATGTTTCATCTGTAATTTCCATAATGGTGAATTTCAAGGAGGGCTGAGAAGGGTTATGGGAGATGAATTAGGTTTTTAGTGAGCTCATTAGGAAGCCAAACAGAGTTTAGACAGCAAGGCGGTGAGTGTGGCTGTAATCAGTTCTGCTCGCTTTGTTCCCTGCCTTCGGGACATTTTTTGAAAACTTCATGGCAGGGGCTGATGAGAATATACTGAGCAGAGGCTGCAATCTGATGGTTGACTTGTTGATTTGTAAACCTCTTAATTCATTTTTTGTTCAATTTAATCTTTTCTTTCTTAAGGAAAATTAGTTGAATGTTAGCCCTCTTTGCACTATTCACCTCTTAAATTATGCTCATTTTGAGGAGCTTGTTATGCCTGAATAAACATGAAATGACTTGGCATTTTCCCATAAGAGGCACACCCATTTTAATACCATGTATTTACCATTCCTGGAAATGTCTCATTAACTTCTGAAAATCTGTGAGCATGATATTTTTGGGCTACTGTAACACACCTCTTGGCAGTCACAGAAGGCAGTTTGGTTAATGCCTCATAATATCCATTTTTATTCTCAACATGAAGAAAGGCTCTCTATAGAAAATTGATGCAGTTTGCTCTGCTAATTTTCATGCTCATTCCAATTAATTTAACATGACCCAGATTTTCTTCCTCGGGCTCATCCTGACTAATTAGTAAGGCAACACCTAGAACAAGTTCTGTTTAATAACATTGAGGAACACTAGTTGTGAGTGATTTTGATGCTAATAAAGATATTCACTGATGGGACAGATATTTGATGTCAATTATAGTATGTAATTTAGAAGTCCCTATGTGCTGGATAGAGTATAGGAAGGCTGGCAAATCACTATGGGAGATAATTTTTTTTTCTATTTGTTAAAAAGACTTCCAAAGCACCTAGCTATCCTCAGGGACCAATTAGTTTATTTTTTTGGTGCAACTAGTAGTATTGTCAACTAATTCCACAGTAATAGATGGGGTGGTGCTGCTAAAGATGTACAATCTGTGAACCATCAACAACCAGGGCCCAGGCTTGCATAATTCACTGAACCTTTATCACATAGAAGAAAAGCCACCATCAGTACCAGAAAGCAGCACGGTCAGGGAGAAAAGGATAGCTGTCTCATCTCCTTGATATAACTTTTCTTTCCTTGCCATTATCCAGTTTGAATCTGTTCTGCAAGAAATAAACAGGGTTGAAAAGGGGGTTTTGTTAGTGCTTCATAAATGAATTGAGACTGCTGGTGTTCATTTCAAAAAAATGGTCCCAGACCTGGACTCCATGTTATAATTCTTTCCTGTTCTCTGAGTACTCTCCATTTAAATGTGAGGGCTGGTGCTCATGTAAGTGTCCTCACTGCAGAGAGACCAGCAGCAGGGGCAGGTCCTGGTCCCTCGGAGCACGTCTTCCTGGGAATGCTGGCTTGCTCTGTGTGTGTAATCCCCAAAAACAGAAACATAGCATGTGTGGCAGGGGAAGTGAGGTCCAGAAAGTGTTTTGTCCTTGAGTACATCAGAGGTAGAAAGAGAAAATGATAAATCTTAGTTTTGCCCTGGTCTCTCAGAACAAATTCTCACATATGCTGCAGGAAATAAAGACTGGATAATAATACTCTTTATACTTCAGGATTTTGGCCAGCCACAAATACAAAAAACTGTTTGGTCTGTTTACCAAAATTACAGTGCTAAGACTTGCTTTTGCTCCTAGTAACGAAGATGGAAATCCTGCTATTTAGCTGAAGGAGAAAAGAAATAAGATGTCCTTGTGTATCTATTTTGATGACAAGTACTTATGTCCAAGAACCTGCCTTCTAACAGCGTATTTCAGGATGTTCTCTTTATGATATGCATTTAGAAATGAAGAATTAGTAAAAACAATAGCCATGCTCAGACTTGAAAAAATGTAGTGCTCAAATGAGCACAGGAGTGTGTTGGCATGTTTGTATTTAAAAGTAATGATAAATAATATTCACTTATGTAAGAGCCACCACCAATTACTATGAAAAGGAATATTAAGTATTACTTTCAAAGCTGTTTTCATTGAAAGCTGTGTGCCTTGCTTATTTGAGCAGTTTAAAAAAGAAATCTTCTCCTTAAAGTTTACTGAAGGTAACTTTCTGAGCCAATAACAGACAAAGGGAATAGAATATCCTGTGCAAGATAATGCTCCAATGCTATTAGCATCTCAATTATTATGTGCTGTATAAATCTCTGTTAAGTTTTAAAAGCTGACATAGTAAAACACAGGTAAAAATATCTTAACTATAAAATTGCGAAGGGGGGGGGTTAATGTCTCCGAGGCAAATCTTAATAGCTGAGATCCTATTTGCTAATTTTTTCCTTTTTTTTTTTTTTTTTTGAGTACCAAGCCCTCTCATTGGCATCATTTCACCAAGTTTTTTACGAGGAGGGGGAGAAGGAGAGAGAGAGATGGAGAGACTGTGTGAAGTTTCTTCTAATGCATAATGCATTTAAACACTGTACTTTCTGGATTGATGCCACTAACCAGTTCAGAAATGATTCCTGTTTCCTCCTTACAGACTTGCAGTAAGGAGTCAGAGATGACCATGCCTACAGTCATTCCTAGCTGGTGTCAGAACATGACAATTCTGTTGTTCTGGGTCAGTGGTGAATAACTCACTCAAATGGTGCAAAGTCAGCCAGTTCTTAATTTTTTATCTCCTCAAGAGTGCATTCAGTGACTTTATCACTGAGAAGAATGACTCCCCTGCCTCGTGAGATCAAGATCTGGAAATTTGTTGCATCAGCACATTTAGCCTGGACTGCAACTTGATTGGCGGGGCTTATATTTGATCTTATGGCAGACAGGTCAGCTCTCTGACTGGCTAGGTGAACCTAGGTCCAGAGGGAAACTCCATTTTACCCATCTGAACCTGAAGGAAGGGAGGTCTCATAACTTGCCAGGCTTTTCCTTTGGGGTTCCTACATGTAGGCAACCTTATCTCCTTTGAAGGGGGGGAGTGGGGTGATGTAAGCTCTCTGGAGCCCAGTTTGTGAGGCTCTTCCCTAGAAAGAGCTCAGGGACACAAATCAGTCTAGGAAGACTTTGTATGCACTGCATATTTGTGTTTTGTAATATTTTCTGCGACAATGAAAGACCTGAAATGAAATTACAGGATTTGAGCAAAAAGGCAAAGCATCAGGTGTCAGAGTGGGGTATCTTTGCTTTTGAGTTTTGTGCTGGGAACTTTTAAGAAAATAGTGTTACAACAAGCTAGTACCCTGTGGTTTTGCTCTTTTTATGCTTCATTATTTTCTAAATCCGATTCATAGAAGCTTTCGTCAAAAAGCTTTTTCCCCTGTTTCTACGCAACTTTGTGTATGTCCATTCTTTCAATCATTTAAAGCAGCCCAAAGTGCCTTATGGGACAGTTTGGCTGCAGAGAGAGGCAGCCATAGCTGTCCCTTCTTTTTTGCTTGTTTTTTAATCATATTATCCTGAAACAAATCAGTAAAATTATACAATGGGAAAAAATAAATTGCTTGTCTGCCTTTCTGATATTATAAAGATAGCTGTCAGGGACTAGCTAGGAGCTTTAGCACTCTAATGCTTGCTCTTTTTGTCCATCTACTGAGCTGCAAAGAAAGAAAACATTTCCAGCCTTTCCAGTAACCACTTTTAATCATCCAATATATATAGCATGTAAGTTATAGATGGTTTACACTTAACATTTACAAGGTTTCTTGGAGGAAAAGACTTCTGAAAAACGGTACCCCCAAAAATAAATACGGGCATGTCCAAAGCACGCTTTTGTCATTTTGGACATGATTCACCAGTGGGAGCAAGACTTGATTGAGTCCTTCGTTTTGAGCGTCAAATAGCACATCAAAGAGTATCAGTTGTGTTTCCAAATACATAGCACACTATATTTAAAGTACGGCCTTTAAGTTAAACCTGCAAGAGCAGACTGTCAGTGTTGCCACGTAACCCTTCACATTCTGGCATTTTCCAGACTGCCAGCCAAATGAACACTTTAGGAGGAAGTGCATATATATGTCCGCAGCACCCAGCAGGTTATTCCACCCTACTGTGCATAGGTGTTGGAGCTCTTATGGTATGTAAGACTTGCCGAGTTTGGAGTTGTTTTGTACTTTTAAATTTTTTCTGACCTATGCATTCACAGCAAGAATCTCTTCTTATGCGGTTCAGGTGTTTGTGAATGCATATCAAGATGGTACTTTTATTTGTGTTTTATGTAACACACATATTTGTATACATTTTATCACCAGAAAAAGGTTTTATGGTTCATTCTGAGACCTTTCTACTAAAACATCTTTTTTTTAAGCTTTTAGCCATCCTCCATTTTTTCTTTAATACATCTTAAAATAGACTAATGTGCATTTTGGACTCGTGGCCTAACAAGTGTCCTTTTTGGTAATTTAAGCTTTTGACTTAGTATCTCTCAGGAATAACTGTCTGTTACGTTTCTAGTCCTAACTTCTTTTTTTTTTAATGATGAAAAAATCTTATCCATGGTTACCTATATGTAATATTTCAACTTGGGCTTTCTTAATAACTAAATAGTCCTGAAAAAAGAGATTTCTAATGTGGACAGTACATGGACTCTTGCTATACTAGTGGGCATCATTTTAGGGGCTGTCTCCTGAACAAGAAGTTGTGTCAAACAGCATAGGGTCTAAGGGGAACTGCAAGACATTAAAATATCTCACAGTTCGTAACTAAGTTTAACGGCTGTGAGGAAAATTGAGATGTTCTGATTGCTATTTTCCTTTACAAAAACCCAGTCATTTTTACTCTTAAAGAAACTACATTAATGATTTAATGAACAAGAATGGTGCATGATATTAGTCATCATCTACTTTTAAGTTCTCACATTCTGCTATATATAAACAACTGCAAAATAGTAAAGGTTAAATATTGATGAGGTACAATTGAGCTTAATTACTTCAGCTGCAGGTAGAATTTTAATTGAACTTAGCTATATTGCCCACATTTGATATTATTCTGATGACAAAAGAAACAGGATAGCAAATAAAAATGGTACTTTAAACAAAATATAGCTCTTTAATGTATACTTACTTTCATACAGTTGATTGAGAAAATGAAAAACATTATCCCAGAACTAAAAAAGGAAAATAGTCTCTTAAAGGAGATGTGCTTTCAGCAGAAGAAAAATATTTTTTTTGTCTCCTGATTTCTTTAATGACTTGTTATTGTTGCCTCAGCTGTAGCCAGTCTGCAGCTGGTATTCTTAACAGAATTACTATGAGAATGCCAAAAATACTTCTCTAAAAATATATAAAAAAAGATTTTAAAAGAATGCCACTTAAACTGCAGCACAAGGACACTTTGTGTGACAGTGTTTAGTAGGATGAAAAATTTAAACAGAATAACAGCTATTTACATTCACACTGCAAAGTAATTACTGAAGCACATAAAATACTTAAACCTATTTTAATAATGCTTTCCTTCAGCCTAGATACCAAAAACTGGGAGTACACTTACCAACTTGTACTGAGGTGAGGAGGGTGGAAATTGAAGTTAAAACCATGTAGAAAAAAGTGCATTGAACACTTTCCTGGTGAGGTACAAAGTGAGTTTTACTTTTAAATAGAAGAGCATCATAAATCAGCATAAACCACATGTTTTAATGAGTGCATCTCCTCTGGAATTGTGCAGTGCTTGCAATTCTCTGTGAACAAGACAAGGATCTGGTCTTACACTTCTTACTGAGGCAAAACTGCCACTGACATTAATGATAATTTTGCTTGAATAGAACAAAGTGCTTGATGGCAGTTGTGCCAGCATGAGGAGTGCGAGATTAGGATAAACGTGCAAAAAAGTACAACTTCAAATGGCTGTACCTTTGACTTCTCCAGCTAGCGTTTCCTCCAACTACAAGGATCTTAATTATAACATTTTCTGGTTCAAAGATTAACATTTAGCATTCTGGGAAAGACTTTCTGGACTTTAGTAACCTGATCAGCACGGTCTCCTTTTGGTCTCTGCCTCTTTCTGGTTCTTTGTATTGCAGGGGAGATGATAGTATCTGGCACATTCCTCGGATGACTTGAAGATAGCAGCCTTCTGTGTTTGGGGCTGAAAGATTGTGAACTCTGTGTTAGCAGAAATGCCACACAGGGGAGGTGAATAGAACATTAAAAAAGCTTTAGCTTTAGGTACTGCAGCGCAAGCAGAGTTGAATTTGAGAGCTGGGACTTAAGTGGACATTTGTCCCTGCTTTCTTCCTTAATAAAATCTGAGTGTTAACTGTGGGTAAGGGCATTTGAGAGATCACTAAAAATGAATCATTGAGTGCCCAGAAGAGCTTTATTATGATATATTATGGACAACTTTAGAATATACCTAGTAGTTTTTAAGTGGTTATCAGATGCATCTAGGAGTTACTATTATGGTAGTGAATTATTTTGTCCTTTGCTGCAGAAGCAAAATAATTTGCCAAATTAAAATGTCAAAATAAAACTCATCAAAAACTGGATCTGTGTGGTCCTTCCTGGCCCTGTGCTCCCATCCAATTTTCTTTTGCCCCATGAAAAGCTATTGAGCAAAAAATCACAAACTCCAACCAGCCATGTTTGTTGTGCTTGTGTGTGTTTTTGAAAAAGCCTGACACAATACTAAATCTGGGAAAAAATCTCAGTGCAGAAATCCTGACTGGCCAAATTGATTTAAGAAAAACATTACCAAATTTTAAAAACTCCAGACTGATACCAGGTTCCAGTACTGAGTCCCTGTAGGTAGAGGCAAGAGAGGTCACTTAGTTCGGTTTGTTTGCCCCAGAACCAATTAGGTAGAAGGTAATATTCTGCTCCTGAAGTTCCGCATAGACATTGCCACTGCCCAGTTAACCAGTGTGAAAATATCATGGAAAATAAATTATTAAACTATACTGTTATTACTAACTTGCCAGTTCCAGAGAAACAAATGCAGCCACATTTACATATGTGTCCATCTGTCTGTTTTTACACTTTATGTCTTCAACCAGTGGGTGAAATTGTTTTAATCCAAGCTGCAGTCTGATTTTTTTTTAATTTGTTTTTTCCCCCTGCTGATATTTTTCTCTGTGTGTATGTTATTTGTAGATGGACATGCATATTCTCGACAGTAGCTAGTTCTTAATTGCCCCTTAAAGTAACCTAATCTATCTGGCCATGGTAGTTTTAACTGGAGTATGCAGCAGAGTTCTCCATGGATAATTTTCGTTAGTTAGCAGATTGTTACCATCTCAATGTTGCTGAAATCCCTAATCTCAGGTCAGCGTGAAGCTGCAGTGGTTACAATCCTGTTGCCTGATGCAGTGTGAATGGAAGTGCTTTCTGTCAGAAACATGTGGTCTCTTCAGTGGAGAGCCTGCGTAAATCCTGTGTAAATAGAGGGAGGCTAACAAAGGATGAGCCCCTGCAGCTCAGAGCATTTGGAGCCATTTGGAGGCTGAATTTGCTAAATGCTGCTTATACCGCCTGAAAAGTTGAAGAGAAAGGAGCATAAAATCCCTTCTTTTTTCTCTTTCTGCTCCTACCCTGGGGGGAGGGTGTTAAGGGCCAGGGAAGCCTGAGGTAAGCCTATGAAGACTGTTTTTTCAGTGCTCTTTTGAGTGTGAAAAAGGTGGCATGGGTCACTGTCCCCTCTTTAATGTCGGAAAACCCACACAGTTAGTAAATGTTGCATGTAAACTAAAGCATTTCATCCCTTCTCCTGCACTCCACGGCAGTGGGCCATGAACTAGTCACTTGAAAATCGCAGAAAAATTTCACTTCAACATGTCCGGACAGTTTAGCACAGCAGGAACGTAAGAGAGATCAGTAATTAGCAGGTTGCTTTACTGTTGTTTCCTTGTCTGCATTGGAACACTTTTTTCACCTGATGTGAAAAAATGTTGGATCACAATGAACGAACCATGAACCTCCTGGCTGCATAAAAGACCTTAACATTTAAACTGCGGTTTATAAGTTTTCTCGTATAAAAGCTAGAAAAATATACTTTTGGCATTTGACAGAATTTCTAAGATTTCTCAATTCACTTCACAAATAAATATGAGCTCTAAACACAGACAATTAAGGCCACAAAAAAGCCAGGCTCTTTTCTTATTTTTGGACTGAAAAATTATGAAAAGGGAAACGTGAAACTCAACAGTTCTGAAAATAATTTTGAAAGACTTAGATCACTGATTTTATAGCATGCATGGCTATAATAACAGAGCTGAAATGTCTTTCCTACTTTGAATAAATAAAAAAAATTTGTAACTTCATTTTTGCAGATAAAATATATTAGTGACTCTAGAGGGGTGCCTGTCCAGAAACAGAAAAGAAACAGTTTTCATTCTGTCTCTTGTAAAAACACTTTATATACAGGATACTATGCAAGTCTTTAAGCCTTTAGCACATACTGCCAGATGGCAATAGGGACTAACTCCTGAGTGACAAACTATGCTAAGTTGTAATTAGATTACGTAGAATAGTTTTGTAGGTGGGGTCTGATAGCATCTTAAGTTTTCTTCCTATTTGAATTTGCAATAATTATTAATGCCTTGTGTGAAATTCATACATATCATCTTTACATTATCAGCCCAATGGAATTGCTGCATTTTATTCTGGAAAGCAAAAGATCCTCCAAAATGACAGCAAGAGAGAAGCCCAGGTCTTTGCCTCTTTCCTGCCTCTAGAAGGGCAAAAGAATAACACCTTCTGTAGTAAGAGAGATAGTAGTGGTGTATGTCTGAAGTCTTCCTGTTCCAGTGTCCAACCTTTCTTTCTGTCCAAGATGCTCACTGAAACATAGAACAGAGAACCATGAGACATGTCGGGTGTCTCAGAGACAGCAGGGGAGAGAACACAGTGGTCTGATTGCAGCAGCTCACTTGAGGACACTCCACTCCAGGAAGAAGTGATCATGCAGGTCAGCACAAGCTGAGAGTGCCTGTAAGGCCCCTGAACAGCTTCTGATGGCTCCTTTCCTCCTGCAGTAAAGTAATTTAACAAAACCAGCACAGGTGCTGGCAGAGCACTGCCACTGATGGCACAGCTCTAAGCTGGGTTGCCCACCTGAACTGTTTGTGATTTTCAAAGTCCCATATTTGCCAGTCATAACCTATCTTAACTCAGTTTCCCTGAGCAGTAAGTGCAGGAGATAAACATGGCTCCTGTGGTATGAGGAGACTTAAGTCAACTTCCTTGAACAGAATAATTAAGAAGAAAAGAAAAAAAAAAAAAACAATCCATAGCCAGAACTTCCTTCAAAGATCTGTGATCTACTGGAGCTGTAAGGCTAAAAGCCTGATAATTTTAAGAGGATAGAATGGAGATAAGGATTCTCCTGAAGTGTCTTTGATTCTGGAGCTGACCTTCCCTCTCTGCCAGTCTTCCATTCAACACAGACTATCTTATCTTCAAAACCATCTTCAGACATTTCTCTCTCCAGCTTTTTGGCAGTGATAATTAACCAGATTTTTAAGATTTTTCTCTGGTGGTTATATAGATCATATTACTAAGCTGAATGTCCTTATTAATAATGGTTTACAATACTTATGTGTCCAGATGGACACATTGTAAGTACAAACAAATAATTGCAAATTATTAATATAGGCTGCATGCAGATTTTCCTCTTTGTTTTGCATTTTTATCTACATATTCCACTCCATCAAAATATTAGACTGGAAGATTAGAGTAGCTTACTTAAGATCAGCATAGTGCACTGCAGCTTTCCTTTTCAGAATCCTTTGGCTTGCTTTTCGTATTGCATCCACTATTTTTAGAGAAATGGTGAAGTGTCTTGTCTTCCCCTCAGTTTAGATACTCCTGCTGTTCTCTCTTTTCCTTCAGTGTGACAAACCTTAAAGCTGTAAGGGACCTCTGATGGTGAAGAAACTCAGACACTGGGTTCTGAAATGTTCTTTTCCAGAAATCACTTTTATAACTGCTCTACTTGCTACGATGGTAACAGAAACTATTTCTAGAATTTGAATCTGGACTGTTAACAGGCTTCTGTGCTTTGGCCTGACTGGGTCATCCTTTCAGTTATCATTTTGATAGATTGGGAATTTCTTATTCATCCTGTTCACAAGTGGTAAAAAGACAAGATGAGCCGCTTCTAAACTTGCTTCATCTGTTGCTGTGTTTTTACTCCGTGAAGAACACAAAGATTAGGGTTGAGATAATACTGGTAGTGTGGAGGACTAACAAAGAAAAATTCATTGATACAATAAGGTTGGACAGGCCGTATGTAGGACTGGTCTATGTTTCGCTAAGAGTCCTTGGCTGTGTCAACACTGGGCTTTGCAATTTTGTCTGTCCAAGGAAATCAGTTTGCAGAAAGTTAAGTTGGAATTATGGTGCAGTGGAAACCCTGCTGTAACTATTTATATGATATTTTAAAAGAAGATGTAGTCTCCTTTGCTTTCAATGCAAAGGGATTTATCTTGTGGGAGGAAACCCTTAGCACATGCTAAGGGTGCCTGAACACAGGGCCAGTGTGGAAGCCCAGCTTCCCGCTGTGTAAAGAAGACTTGCACATTCAGTGTCCTCTACAAACTCTTCCCCTAGAAGAGAAGGTCTTTAAGGGACTCCAGGTGGGTCACTTTGCAAGGTTTCTTGTAAACTCTCTCCATCTTTTATAGGGTTTTATAGGGGTTATTGAGACTATTACATAGCATTGCTATAATCTTAAACAAGCTGGGTAAAATGCCTAATTCTCTACTGGCTCAAATCCTGCATAGTCATTGACACCTCCACAAAGAGAGTGCCACTTAAGAATTCTCCACTTTCCTAGATCACTGATAGGGTTTTGCAATAATGCATACTGTCTGCACAAGAACAAATCAGTGAACAGTACAGAAAGCAGAAGAAAATCACACTTAATTTTTTTGGTACTGTGTAAAAGAGAGAGACAGTGGACCAAAATCTAGCCTTAATTTCTCCTCTAGAAAATTGGTATAACTATGCTTGTATCCCAATTTCCATAGAATTTACGATTTGACTCTACTCTTCTTAAAAATTACCATCTAAACCAGGATATGAATAGTTCATATAAGCAGAATCTCTTGTAATGATGATTTAATGAGTTAAATTTTGATTCCTTCATATGGTAGTGAAAAATATAGTTAATCCAGTCTGCCATAAAGTGATTTTCATATCTCTTCATTTTATTTAGCTTTTGATAATTTATTTTTCTTCATTTAAAGTAACTGATATTTATTTGGATACAGAAAACTGGGACCAGAAGTAAATAATTCCATCTTGGAAAGGACAGTTATGGGCTTTTTCTATGATTTCTTCTCACTAGAAACTGCATCCACTACTATGAGCAGTTGTAGTTGTCTTACTAAAGATATGACAATACAGATTAACAGGGCTGGGTCTGTCATACACCAGGAGGAAAAAAATCTTGCTGTATTTTTCTTCTGATATCATTTGGAGTTACAATATTTGAATTTTCTTTCATGAGGTTATGGAGCAGATTAGGAAAGCACCAACTCTTATGATTTCAACTGCTGATTAGAATGGGAAGGCAACGGGAGCTTTAGCTGAACTTTTCTTTCTTGGGCTGCTATTATCTTCTTAAAACCAGGATATTAATAATGTCTTCAAAAGGTCCAAACACTGATTTAGCACGTAGGCGACTCCTGCTGAGGATGCTCACAAATAGGAGAGTATATGCAGACAGACAGGAATTTGTCCATACAGAGAGTGAACGGGTGCTTCTGTGGTTTGAAAGGATGGTGCAGAGCAGAAGTTTTACAGCTCCACACATCCTGTGCATACACACTAAAGAGACAAAGATATCTTTATCCGCACGACAGATAGACAAACAGACTGACTGACTTCAAACTTGCACTTTCAGTAGGGATTTTTTCCCCCATCTCCGGGTACTGCTTTTCAAAATTGCCTGAGGCTACAGTACAGCACCTCAGATCCCCAAGGCCCATTGCCTGGCTCCTAATAGCCACTCTCCATCTGTGTCACATGAACAGCTGATGAGATAGCTCCAGTGTCTGTATTTTGGAGAGCATATCCACCCAGGTTAAAATGCTGGGGTTGCCAAGGAGCAGTCAGAAGCCATTAGTGTTTGTGAGAATTTGCCTTGCAGCAGTTCCTTGGCGTAGTGGAAAGTGTGTGTGTGTGTGTGTGTGCGCGCACACGTGTCTGTGAGAGAGGGGTAGGGTGGAATATATGGGGAGTAAGAAAGCAGCAGAAAGGAGTGCTTTCTAAATAACCAACATATTGCGAAAGCAAACAGTTGGTTACAGTGTTTAGAGCTTCCATAATCTCTTCGATTAGTTTACTGTGATTTGACTCTCCTTTCTCTATCATTAATAGAAAAAAAAAAACCACGAGAAAGAGAGCAGCGACTTCAGGGTCTTGCTCTGGTGTTTGGGCAGATGGAAAGGAGCTGCTCTGCCTTGGGGCAGGGTGGTTGTAATGAAGTGGCCTGTCAGTCTGTAAATAGTGAGGGTCATCTCTTCCATGTGATGGAGGGTATCACATTGCAGTGAAAATGGAAATGTCAATAAAATTAATCTGCCAGCTCTTTGCTGTGGCTTTTTCTGTCTCTCCAGTCCAAAAGGGTTGGTTTTTCAGAGGGGACACGGTATGAGAAAGGTGATCTGGCATGGGAGGGAAGATGGAGCTGAAATGCAAGTTTTGAAGCAAATGGACTGTATGTAGCAGCAATGTATTTCGTTTAGTAGCACTACAGATCTAGACAAGGCTATAGGAATTAGCTCGTGAATCTATAGCATTCCTCAGGAAGCTATGGAGCGTCTAGCTCAGGCTACATTGAGCACAGAGTTTATTGTTTTAGGCTTTCTTGGACAAGGTTTTTACTTAGCATGGGATTTATGGCATTTACTGCTAATGAATGTCTATTCTTAAATTACAAAAACCACCGTCTCAGCACAATTCCCAGATGTCCTTCCAGGACCTCGGCTTCTTAAACACCAGCAGGGAGCATAAACTCTCCACTTCTCTGTTTTCCTCTTTCGTGTGGCTCCGGGCTAATGATGTGTAAGGAAAACACAGCAATCTATAAAGTCTCAGTGCTGTCCCAGTATTCTTCATTTATTTTGCATTTGATTATGCCACAAGTCGGATCTTGTTTCTTTCCTTTTTTTAAAGTTATTAGTTCAAATATTAATGTAGGAATATGGCATATATTGCTGCTCTTGATTGATGCCTTCCCAAAAACAGGAAGACGTGCTCGTATGAATTTTAAGAAAGTAGGGGTCCTGCAATGCCTTGCCAGAAGAGTTTTTCAGATACATAATTTAGATGCCCTCCAGGCAGGCTTTCAAGGCATTTTTGCTGGAGGGCAAGAAAAAATAACTATGACTGTTAAAAGTAAATGATTTTTGCTAATGCACAATTAATGCCAGGGAAAAGCACAGAAGAGAAGGATGTTGATGGAAAGTTCTGATTAAGTGAGAGCTCTACCTTGATGTGCATCTTTTTTTTTTTTTTTAATGATAATAATCACTGATGTAGAGATGTAGAAGTTTTCATGTCATGCAAATGCTGCATGCAGGGTCATACTAGGTGTACGTGTTTGTGAGTGCGTGTGTATGTGTGCTGGGAGGTGATGGTTACGGGGAGGGGCTCATCTGACAGTGTGTTATGTGCACTGAACGGTGACATGGTTACTGCCACCTCTGCAGAGGGCCTCGAATATATAGACTACAGAACATTTAACTTGATTACTTATACGTACATATTCAGAATGGTTGTAGGGATGCATTTACAGTAAATGGGTTTTCTTGTGGCAGGTTTTCCCACACTGAATCCCATAATTGAAAAAGAGCTACTGCACTATGTCAAGCACACAATTATAATTGAATTAATGATATATGCATGTGTGAAACACAAAATTAGTATTTGGAGAGACACGGTTTTCTAATTTTTACATATTTGTATCAGCATTCTTATATAATGAGAAGCAGTATGTGCCTGATCTGACAAATGAAAACCCCCCTAACTGTGGTAGTGTCTTGGTAATTAATTATACTTTTGGCTTCTATATTTTGTTCATTAAACATCTTCTCCTTCCTGTTTTTCTTTTTGTTGTAGGTGATGGTTTAGACAACAGTGTAGCCTCACCTGGTACAGGAGATGATGATGACCCAGACAAGGACAAAAAGCGTCAGAAGAAAAGAGGCATTTTCCCCAAAGTAGCAACAAATATCATGAGAGCGTGGCTTTTCCAGCATCTCACAGTAAGTGGTGCCCAAAACCAAAATAAATTTCTATTCATGTGCCTGATGAGATTCATTTATCATTATTAGAAATCAATTGTCCCCATAGTTTTTTTGACCATTATTAGGTCTCAGTCTTTGTTGCTTTTTTTTTCCACGAGAATTTTTTTTTTTCTTGGGTCTTGGAATCATGACAAATCCCAAAGAAATCAATCAATCAATCAATCTATCTATCTATCATCTATCTATCTATCTATCTATCTCTATATATGTATATATATATATATACACACATCCTATAAAGTGAAAAAGAGAGAGAGTAAATGCCTTAGCATGGAACACCACCTATATATGAAGTAACCATTTTTGGCTTTGAACTATTCAAAATCTTCCTACGGACAGCAAAAGGGGAATTCTTGCTTTAGCACATATAAAGCTCTGCCTTCTGGATTCTTTATTGCTGGTCTCTGTTTACACAAACTTCATATGTATGTGGTGAAAGAGAAAGCCCTGGTCTGTGTGTGCTGACATACACTGTGGATGTTAGAGAAGTCAAAGCAGCAGCTTGCAACCTTGTCATTGTTACATTTTTGTGAGGAAATAAAGAAGGCTTACATATTCCCTAGTTTTTCAGTTGTGTAACAGAGAGAATAAGCACCTTTTTTTGCTTCTCTTCAAGTCCATTAATGTTAAAACCCAGCCATATTCACATATGGGGAGAGAGAGATTAAATATCTGAAATAGCAGTGCTTTCCTTGGGCTTTTATTTGTCTGCTTGCTATTGGTTTTATGTGCTGGTGTTCTGTTGACTATTATAGCTTCACTTAGGCATCAAAATGTAGTTCTGCAGAAAACCTAGTAAAGCTAGTTTACTTCATGTGGAAAATGATGGAAACTGGTAAAACTATCAATTGATTTTCTTCCTCTCACTTTGAAATTGTTTCCCACTTGATAAGGTTTAAAATGCTAGCTGTTATTAACTACCTCTTCTTCTACCAAAGTTTTATAAATTTCCATGGTTTTATAAATTTCCTGCTGTTGGTTACAGTGTAATGATTCTGGGACCCGATTTATTTATGATAGAGACTATCGAACTGCTCTGCCAGCAGCACAGCTAAAGGGGGGAGCAATAGATTCACATTTCTAAACCATCATTTTGATGTAAGGACATTAGTAGCAAACTAAGGTGCATTGATCTGGCCTGTGGGGTCAGGATTAGCTGGAATAGCCAGTGTCTCTGCTGGAGTAGTGGTTACTCCTGCCTCTCAGCTATGGCCATTTCAAAGGTCAGGTGCCCTGTACCCACTTGGCTCAGAGGAATTAGACAGAACATGAGTCTCTGGGCTGATTACTTAACCAAAGACAAAATAATGAGTCCTAAGCAAATACTGACTAATTGAAAGGGCTGTAAATCCATTACATATTGGTCAGGGATAATCAGGAGTATTTAATCACTTTTATCTATTCAGGAGCACTGAAGCTGCAACAGCAAAGCCCTGAACCTTGCCATGTGCTTATTATTCTCATCATTATCAAAATTACTTCACAGCTGTTCTTTGCTACATCACCTCAGCTGGAGATTTACTAACCTGTAAAATGTTTTTAATTTGGAAGTCGAGTGAGTGCGAGTGGAGGGTTTTTCATTTAGCTGTAGGGTATCTTTAGACGAGTAGTACAGGCAGACAGCAAAAAGCAGGGCCACAAATGAACAAATTTGGTTTGTAGATATCTCCCTGTTAACTCCTGTTTCCTCTTATGAAATTTGTGATATCTTGGTTTTTTCCTCCCTGCCTTTCTTTCTTATGTGCTCTTTGAAAGCATTTGACACTTACTTTTTAAACAGTCAACTGCCTCTTGCTTCTCTTGAGAAAAGTCCTTCTGGCTTTTTGAAATCCCTTTTCCTTGTTTCTATCCTCTCTCTCCTGACCCTCTCCATCCTGCATGAATTAAGGAAATTTGCCATCACTGGTGAGGATGGCCTCACAAAAATCAGATTAAATGAACACAAAAAAGCCCCAAACCTTTTACCGTCCAGGCTTTAATGAGTTTGCAGGTGTTGAAAGATTTACTGCGCTGTAATTCTCAGACCTGCAAACTGATAATGGAGACCCCTGACCAGTGCAATGTAAATTCAGAAAGATTCTTGCCATAAACACATGCAGGGAAGGAAGAGAACTCCTTTCTTTTAAAGATCTGACACTTTTTCTCAAATTAGCTTGTCCATTCAAAATGTAACGCTGGCTGAGCCAGAACGGGGGAATCTGTGATATACAATTTTATTGTTTCAAATAAATATCTTTACAATGGCAGTCCATGATTCAATGTACATTCCTTCATTACTACTCTAACCTTATTTCAAATTGGTTTGCTCCTCCTTTGTGCTGTATGACCTGTTCATGTATTACAATAATCCCCTGATGTACCCTTTTTTCTTTCTCTCTCTCTCTCTTTTTTTTTAAAGAAACTAATTGAATTATCTCATTATTTTAATTTGTTAAGCAAATGTATTTTACGTCTCAGGATGTGTTCTTAAAGAAGGGGCTGCTTAGGCTTTGCCCCCTGAATGGGCCATTGGTACATTTTGACATTCATGCATTCATTAAGGAGAGGAACATAAAAGAGCTCTGGTTGTATTTTTTTTTCAAACACCCAACCAGCATGGAGCAACTTTTCCATAAGCCACAGGGGTCTCTCTACATATGTTCTCAACTGCAAGCCATTGTCACCTATTCTGAATACCTCAAAAGGACAAATAAAATACTAAAGGCCAACTGTAGCAATTGTTAGCTGTTAGTCTCAATATGACAAAAATCATTAACCTCTGATTTCCCTGGAAGGAGAGGCAGTGGCAGTCCATCTCTTATGGCATAGATTAAACCTAAAAGTCCTTTTGACTGTCAAATTCCAAGAGAGTAACTTAGATCTGACTAATTGTATTTACTTATGATTTTAAATAAAATGCTATTTTTTTTTCCTTTATTCAACCAGTTTGCAAACTCCTAAGGCAGCCAATTTTAAAAATTGAATGGTCTAAGTGGCTTTTTTGAAGAGACAGGCACTTGAACTCTGATGTAGAATGAATGTGTCTGACAGGCTGTGTCTTTCAAAACAATTTCAAACCCCTATCACAGCTTCCATTTTGTAGTAACTTTAATTATATTTGAAATAGGATACACATGCATGTTTTTATTGTTGGAAATCAAATGCAAGGAGTAGGAGCTTCTGTCATGTTCTTGTTCACTTACTGAGCTCTGTCTTACATTTGGAATTACAACAGTACCGGAAGATAAAAGATCTGAGGATGAATTGGTTGGAAATGTGTATGCTTTTTCTGGATAATATCCAGTGTTTAAGAAAGTAGAGGAAATCCTAGTCTGGTAGTATAATCTTTTCAATAGTACATAAAGATTATGACATCAGAAAGGTAAACCTGACATTAAGACTGTTTTCAGTTGAGTTCAAAGGTGGCTAAAGAAAAGAAACAGCAAGAAATCTGACCCAAGCCAAGAGTTTATTCATAGCTTTGGAAGACTCCTTTTCCTCTATGCTAAGGAGTTCTTAGTACACTCAATTAGCCTCTCAGAGATCTCTGCTTTCCTCCCTCAAGTGCTCCCCTATTTGCCCTGCAAAGAACATATTTGATCACGAAGTGAAAACAGGAAGTGCTCAAATGTATAGACACCTCCAGCTTACACCAATGTTGAGATTAGGATTTCTTACCAGCAGCTATAGAGCTGGTGCCCCTCCTCCCATGCCCTTTTGAAGGATGGAGGACCTTTAAAATATGCATACATAATCAGAAGAGAGGAAAGTTATAAAGGAAGTAATTATACCATTCTATGGACTTGTACCTCTGGTAGTTCATCCATTTCTGCAGCAGTGTGCCAAAGACTACATTTTTGCTACATTCAACATTTTCTCACCTTTTTTTACAGTGCTGGTAGAACAGTCTCATTTATGCTTTGACACTTACCTGGAGTGATGCCCTTTGTTAAAATTCTATTTTGGTTGTTTCTTTTGTTACAGTCTTTAAGAAGATGTGTATCTTAACAAATAGTATCAGGTTTAGCAATGGTAGCCTGCAAACTAAAGCCTTTTTTATGAAAATGCCAGATTTCCATCTGATAGTATTTGGGATGTCTCCCCTGAAGTCAGAGGAGTTGAGCTGGTTTTTCTGCTTTTTTTTTTTGCTGGCTGAAGTTCTGTCTTCTAACATTGAACAATGTAATTTTAGTCTGATTTCCACAGTCCTCTGGATGAAAATCTTGCTCTTTACACAGTCTATTGTAGAATATATTTTGGTTTTATCTGTTTCATTGTCAGGCTAGAGTAAGTTCTCCTGGAAGGTGGTAAAATGAACCAGCCAGAGCTTTTGTTCTTACCTGAATTAATTTTCTTAACTTGTCATATTCAGGTGTCCAGATTGCATAATATGAATAGTCGTACTGAAACTGATTTTTTTTTCTGTATTTATGTGGGTGTATCTGAGAATAAAATGTGTATCTATCATATTTTGATGAATGGCTTATCAAGCTTTTTATACAGGGAAGTTATTTTATTTATTCATTAGATTTGATTCTAGAGATGAATGTCATCAACCAAAGCCAATCTGGGAGCAAGTGTTCAAGGAAGTTGAATCCAACACACCTTCATGACTATCTCCTTCCGTATTGTGATTTTGGGAATAATACCTTAAAGAAAGGTTACTAACATAGCTGGCTATTGCACTCCGCACTGAACAGCTTACTTTCATATCAAACAGTAGAAGAACAGCTTTTCTCAGAGATGTGATTTGGGAGAAGCATTTTTCGCATTGTTGTTTTTGTTCTACTTTAAAAAAACAAAACTAAACCCAAAAATACAACAGACCTCTGACCAGTTAAAATGGTGAGAAGAAGGCTGGGAGGCTCCAGATAATACAGGAAAGTGCAGTCATTCTAGTGAATTTCATGCATGTGTTGGAGTGCATTGTAACACGCACTGAGGGTACACAGAGGAGATGGACAGTGTCCTCTGATTCTCCTGTAAAACTACCTGCACATGGGTTCATGTGACTGCCATTTCCACCTCAGTGCGTCACAGAGTCAGAGAGCTGGAGGAGCCTAAGCTACAGTTTTATTCCAGGTCTGCTTTTAGGCAGAGCTGGCTGTGTGCTGTTTTCAGCAAGGTAATAAGTTGCCTGCTGGTGTAGAACAGACCTCTTTTTACAAACACCACCCAGTTGGAAGCATGTCCTACAAAATAATATTGTGCTCATTTTTCAACTGGATAAACTTTTGTGAGGAGAGGTTAAATGACTTCACCCCCCAGTGCTAAAGAAAAGTCAGTACCTGAATGCTAAATTTTCATGACCTGTGGTCTTACGGTCCTCAGGATGACAGAGTTGTGCCTCTTTGTACCCCAGAGTTGCTTTGGTGTCTCACCAGAAGGGCTGGTGGTGGCCATTAACATTTGTAGTTATTGCTGCTGGTAGCACAGCCCTGCCTAATGTCAGCAGCATCCCCCTCCTGTCCTGCCTGCCTGCACTACCGTGTCACAAGCCTGGGCAGAATAAACCTGGAAATCTTTCTCAAAATGACACTTCTGATCCCAGGCTGAAAGGTTTCATCCTCCAAGTGCTCCTAGTCCTCAGCCATGAAATCCATCCTGAAGGTTTAGTAAGAGACCAAACATTCACATACCTTTTAAACGCCACAATCTTAAAAGAAAAGAGCTGAAACGGGATGGGGGTGGGGCTTTGTTTGTTTTAAAAATGGAATCTGAGATTAGATCTGACATTTCTACATCCACCCCCTACAGAAGAGGGAACCCAGGGTCATGGGGTGTGTGGGCCTCAAAAGCTAGCTTTGTCTGGGAGTGGTTAATCTAATCATTGTTACATAGACATCTGTTATTTCTTCTGAAAAATTGATGCTTTTGTGACACAATGATCCATCTATTTAGTACAACAGCCTAAGTAATTAAATTAAAAAAAGAATATTTTTGTGGGAGCATGTATTATAAAACTGCCATACCTCCTTGTACCAGTGAAAAGGCTGAGGAGAGGGAGAGGAAGATGGAGAGGGGCAGAGGGAGAGGAGTGCTTTAAGTCTCGCATTGTTTTCTGTTGGCTGGAGGAAAACATCTGTGAATTGTTTGAACTGAACCTTAGCAGGGACTGTCTGAATCTGTGTCATCTCTGTTTAATTTCAGGAAATGATGTCACAGCACATTAAATAACAATGCTGCATGATTTATTTTTACTTGTACATGCTGTCCTAAGCATTTCGGTTACACGGCAGTGTTTCCAATTAAGTGCAAGCTTTCGGTTTTAAAGAATATACTCAGTAATGCTTTTTTGGGAGGGCATGGGGCATGGAGAGGCTGGGTTTTTTAGGGGGTCACCAAGGTTCAGGGCTGTCGGAGGGCTCTGGGCCCATTTGTCATGTGCTTATTTGTAGTTGGGACTGGATGTCAGCTCTCTCGTCACCCATGGCAACCTCCAGGACCGTGGGTTTGTTACAAAGCCTGTCTGGGGGAGAAAAAAACCTAAATATTCCGAACCGATCCGTCAAAAGACCTATTAGATAGTTATAGCCAGGCCTATGTACTGTAGCTTTTGCCTCGATCAAACTTTCTGCACTCCCCCTTCTTCTGTAGAAGAATAGAGGACATAAGTCAATTCTGTCTGCCATCTGTCGCCTCTCTCCCCGCTCCTCAAATTAAAGAGACAGTCCAAAATTTAAATAATCGGATACAATCCCAGGAAGCCGGCCTGGAAATTATTACATGTGCAATTGGTTGAGGATTTTTTTTACTTCTCATTTTATTTTGAAGAGGGGATCTTTATTGTACTTCTTTGGAGATCAAAATATGTTGTGTGTTTCAGCTTCAAAAATAGCATGCTGAGAAATACTGGATTTGCAGTGTCACTGGGTTGTTTTCTAATAGGATTCCAAGTTATATATAGGGTGAAATTCACACACACACATACACACCCTCCCCACCCCCCCACCCCCAAAGAATCCCCAAATTGTGAATCCTGCAAGAGACAAGTAAATGAATCTCACCAGCCTTCGCCTCCTGCTCTCCCATCCCTTTCATCCCCTTTCTGTCCTCAAATCTGTGGCAGGCTGAGGGGCTGCAGCAAAGCCTTTTTTGGTGCTACTAGGATAATTTAAGCTATTGAGTCTACCTAATGGTCCTCTTCTAGGCCTGCTGTAAGAGTTTTTCACAGTACCCTGTCTGATATTAGCTAGCTATGCTTTACCTTTGCCTCTTGTTTTCTCTTTTTACCACCCTGACTGTTTTTGCCTCCTCCTCATCAACAGGCAACACAGTGTCAGTACTGCAGCAAGGTGAATTTCATTCATGTGACATATGAGGTCAGCTGATGCGAAACCATCAGATAATGTGGCTAGATGTTACTTTCCAATTTAATATTTTACCTGCCATTTTCAAGCAGGGGATTCCTGAGAACAACAAAAAGCATGTGCATGGTTTTAGCCGAGGCTTGATTAAAAAGCCTCGACTGAGCAAGCTGAATGTGGCCTAGCAAAAGATAGGATCAGCCACTGTTTTTCTCTGGTTGTTATAGTCAGATTACAAAGCTTTACGGAGTCAGTATAGGAAGTAAGTGAAAAGAAAAGAAAAGGGAGCACCAAAGTCCAATTAATGAATTCCTTAAAGTAATTGAAACAAGGAAGTGGTAGTGACAAGAATTAGTTTATATAGAATTGTGGTTTCGAGGCTCACAAGGCAAAAGGTGGTTTAACCAAAGCATATGCAAATATAAAGTGTTCAAACACTTTTTTAACTCCAAAAACATTGCACTAAAAAATGTTGTGAACTGCAGCTTTTGAAGATCAAGATCACAGTCAGCTAGAGGAGATAATTCTTTGGGACGTGTTCAGGTTCCACTACCTAAAGCTGTTGTCATCAGAAAAGTCATAGTTCCTCCCTTTCTCTGTTGTGTGTGCACATGATTATATGTAGATATAAAATGTATTCTTAGGGAAAATACAATTGCTGTTGTTTGTGCAGTGATACTACCTCTCAGTTTTGCCACAGAATATGTTTAAAACTTTCTTTTCAAGATCCATGAGCAGGACAATTGGTTTCAAGGAAGTTTTTGGTAAAATTAGAGTTACACTGAAAAATAAACCATGTTTCTGCCAACAGTTCCACAACTGCAAAGAAATAGATATGCCAACTCTTATTGCTGCCTAATGAAGAGAGTAGTTTGTGGCAGACGATATTACCCCTGGTGTTGTGGAGTTTGCCTTGAGTTATGATACCTAGAATACCATGCATTACATATTTTAGAGTTGATTGGCAGCAGTCATTTGTAATATCTAAAGCAATCATTGGCATCTCTAAAGATTCATGATTATCTTTAAGTATAATGGTCATACGGTTTTCGTGCTCTTACATTTGTTATTTTTTATTTTTAACTGCTAGCCCCAAATCTGCCCCAAACTCAAATCAACTAATTCCAGTTGTTTTGTCTGATACTGGGTGATAGGCCATAAAGATTTTTTTAAATCTTGGTTTTACCTTTTTATGATGACGTTTCAAAACATGTATTTTATTTGTAGCAGTTAACTACTTATGTCCATAAAATATTTAACATCTCATGACGTACTCTTACAATCTGAGGACAATAAATCTGAGTACCTCAGTAAATAGCAGCAAATACTTTAGTTTAGTGTTTAAAAAAGAATCTGCATATATCAATTTGTTTAATGCTGTAGAAATTTGACTGTCATCAGGATCAACCTCTTATTTGGTCACTTAAAAGTGGGAGCTTGATAATCTGAAGTGGACATACTGTGGAAATACTATCTGACTATATCAGATAGCAATGGGAAAGCTCCTGTTCACTTTCTTAACATACACTAAATATGTGAAAGGAGTAGATTTTTGTAAGATCATGGCCTATTTTAGATGACTTTAAGCTTGTTATGTCAATTAAAGAAACTCCAAAGATGATGTAAGCTACATTGTTAGTTGATATGCTGTATACATACATGGATCTTTATAAAAGCAGTTACTTTTCCTCCCAGGTAAGTTAAAAAATTAAGATTCCATTCTTTGTGTTCCAATATTTGCAGATAATTCACAGATTTCTGCCTAATGATGTGTATCTCTCAGCCCTCCTTCCACTAATTCCAGTGGAACTCTGATCCCTTTGAAAAAGCCAGAAAAGGTGTAGTGAAATCATAATGGGAGACAGGCAGAAAAACACTTAGTAAGTGTTAAATGCTCTAGCCACTTTATCCACGAATTACGCTTAACAACTCTTTCAACGATTCCCTATTTTATGACAGAAAGACGAATGTCTTGGGTACTCAACTGTTTGTCACATTCTCTTGTGACCCATCTTTCTCTGCTGTTCCCAGGATGCTTTAGCACAAGGGAGCTCTGGTAGGCATGTGGAGTTACCATTTCTCTTTCTAGCTGTGGCCATGACAAGACACTGTGCCTTAGTTTCCCTGTTTAAACAGTATGGCATAATGATTGTGGCTGCTTTTTGAAGTGCTTTTCATATTTACAGATGAAAAACACTGTGTTAAGCCTGCATCTTGTACTTTGCAACAGCTGAATTACAGAGTATTACATTTCTGTTGTGGTTTTATCCTGCTGCTGAAAGAGCATGACAGTCATGCAATGCTTGTACAAATACCTGAACTTCTGTAGACTTTGAAAGTTCAGGACAACTTTCTCTTTTTGAAGGACCATTTAATATAAAATTAAAAGTGTAATGTTCTTGTTGGTCTACACTGAAGATGACAGCATATGATTTCTGCAAGCTACTTTAGTGCAAGTGTCTTGGGCTTGTGTTAATTTTGTCAGGTCTATTCCTTGCTGGTGACCTGATGTGGTGATGGTTGCATGTAAATGGTATCAAATATCTTTCCCAGAAAGCATCGCGAGAAAGAACATTGGGCATCAACTGCTGGCAGAGAGGCAATAGTGAGAAGAAAGGGAGTGTAACAGTATTAAAAAATGCATCTTTGTACTTCATGAAGTTGCTAGTGGATATTCCCCTCCTCAACAGTCCTGGAGTCTCCTGATGTGAAATTGGACTTTGGAAGCTTTCCAGCCAGTCCTGAGCATTTCTGTTGCCTCTTTCGACTCAGCCAGGTGCTTGCCACTTGTGCATCCCACTTGTGCATCCCACTTGTGCTTGAATGAAGAAGCAGGAAACAGGAGGGTGACAGAGTGAAGAGCAAGGGACTGAAGGGACATTGCAAAGTCCCCATTTCATATTGGAAAGGTCCCTGCTTACTGAGAACCATATGCAGATAGCTGACAGCTGTTTGGATAGTTCACAAATGAGCTATTCAGGGATATGGAGTGTTCATAGTGAGAAAGATCATGATATGTGTGATAGCAACAGGAATAAGGAATGTTATGTGGTCAGAAAAGTGATGTGTGTATTTGAGAGAGTCAGCAGAAAGGAGTATTGCATAGGAATGGTGGCACATGTAAATTGCAAAGAAAGCTGGTCAATTTGAGGGAACACTTCAAAATCTAAATGTTTAAAGAGTGCTTTAGTTTCAACTATAAAGGGTTATTCTGTTATCTCTTTCAGATGTAAAGTAGGAAATTAAATAGAAACATGTGTTAATTATTGTGAGCAAAAAAAAAGGGGGAGAATAATTTGATTCACTTCTCCCTTCCATCTTCTTTATTCTTTTGGTGGACTGTTCCAAGAGTTGCGTTACCTGGTCTTGTCTGTTTTCAGTTTGATTTCTTCCAGTTACACAGGGACACTTTACTACATGATCTAATGTCTCTTAGGAAAGAGAGGGGCTTCCCGAGCTGGCATGAACTTCTCTGTGGATGGTGGGATGAACTGCAGAGTTTTAGGGTAATCCTATCATTCACATAATATGCCCACTTACACCTCAAGTTTAAACAGCCTACAACCTATGTGTGTGTTGTATGGTGGCCATGAACTGCCAAGCAAACACTTCCCAGACCAAAAAAACCCCATTACTTTGTACATACCTAACCAAAGCATTTGTAGACAATTTACTGCTGTAATTAATCTTAGCTGTCCTAGCTCCTATGAACTTATATCTGACAATTCTCTTGGATGCAACCAGCCTTCTGAGAAAAGAGACTCTTGCCACTTTCTCTCCCTTTTCTTGCCCAAAAGTTGTCCATTTAGAAAGCAGTAATGCTTTCAAAGGAGATTAAATCCCACTGTGAACCAGTGCAAAACTATATGTGCAGCAGGAGAATAAAATGAACAAGAATATGGTGTTTTTCTAGAATGGGTAAAAATAAACATAACCATAGAGCTGTGAAACTATCATGAATTTGGCTCCTGGGGTCTGAACCCTGTTCAAAGCCCCAGCTGAAAAGATACAATACTGCACTCTCCAATTCAGCAGTGCTCTAACGTGTTCTACTGCCTCCTGAACAAGCTCTGCAGCAAACTTCTTGCTGAGACTGAAAACTCTTTCAAACAAGGCCTGGGGACTCATGAGCTTTCTACTCAGTAGTAGGCTCACTCCATGAAAAAGTATCTTGCCTAAATGAGGCCAAATATCACACAAGAGAGCTGGTGGGAAATTCAAACTGTTTTAAGCAAAGAAGTCAATAGAGTTGCTGTAGTGAAAGGTAATGTTCAGAGTGAGATCATCGTGTTAGGATCTCATGCTGAACATCAGGACTGGGGTTTTTTTCTTGAGGATTATGAAACTAGCCTGAGGCCAGTCTGGTGAGAGTCTGAGAAAGATACAGAAGGATGTTTGGAGAGCCTGGACTATCAGGGCCCTTATTCCCCAAAAAGGGTAACAGAGGCTGAAAAAAGATGAGAGAGACGAGAGCTGTATTGTTATTTCCAGTGCTCTTTCCATCCATCCCAAAAATACAAGATGTAGCCCTAGACAGAGAATGTGTATACTGAAGCAGTGAATAAGCACAGGCTACAAAGAGATAAGAGGAGAAATTACTGAAGAGGAGCGAAACACCTTGAAGGAATAATGGAATTCAGCAGCCAAACCCCAGTCGTTTAGACTGTAGAGCAATCTGTGGAAGTGCCTTTGCTTAGCACTTTTAAAACTAGACTCCAAAAACATATTTGAAGGTGTACTGCTGAGAAACATCTTGCATTCCTGGGCTTACACTAAAGTAGTGTTGCCTGAAGCTTTTCTCATATTTTCATGTTTTCTTATTAATGATTAAAAACTGAAAAGTATCTTGAAATTAGAGCTGTTTCCAGAAGGAAACCTTCCCAAATTTGGCTTCCTTCAGGTTTAAGTTTTTTGTTTCAACTTTTGTAATGACATTTCATTTATCTATCAGTGGAAAAATTATTGCAAAATTAACTTACAATGTCAAACTAGAAATGGGCTTGAGACACAAATTGAAGAATTAAGCTTAAGAGAAATATTTAATCACTGTTCCTTCAGGCATTGGGAGTGGATGCTGAAGGTCAGCCAGGCTTGGGCTCTGTCCAACTGACAAAGAAAGTGACTTCGTATTGAGGTGTAAAAACATCTCCCTTTCAGATATTCAGAGGCAGAGACTGTCACAACACATATCCTGCTCTCCATTCACAAAATGTGAAATTTTAGCAATATCCGGGTAAGGTTCAGGTCTGAAATCAACCCCTACCCATCTTAGTGTTCCCCAATATATCTGACATCTGCTCCAACATTTGCTCTATGAAACATCAATCCAAAACACCAAAAGTTGTTTGAGCATTCAAAATACAAGTGTTGATTTTTAAGGTCATGGATCCAATGCAAATTTAATGTAGAATGGGGTTGATTTACACAGAAGTTTGAATGCCAAAATGGGTGGAAAACATAGCTCTTTCACCTGTTTTTCACTTACAGACATTTATGGCAATTTAGCGCCATGATTCAAAAACAAAGCTTGTGCCCTCAGAGAGGCAGAATGACCACAAGAAAATATTGACTGAGTGCCTGCTGACTTCGACTGCTGAATTTCACACACAGCTTTCCTCAAAAGCAGCAAGAAGAAAGAGATCGTATTTTGAATTTAAAATGAAATTTTACTCTTGAACATTACTTTATAATAATGTAACTGTGGGGTTCCACGTTCATCTCAATGCCTTCCAGATCAAATGAACTCTGTTTTCATGGCAGAAAAATGCTTTATTTTTTTTTTATTTTTTCCTCCCCCATTGCCAGAATTAGAAATTTAGCCTTGGATCTTAGATCCAAGTCAGAGTCTTTCTGGCTCATTTATTGGCAGTCACAAGGATTATACGATAACAGTAATGTTGCAATTACAATGGTAAAGCTATGCAATTACAATAATAAATAGACCATGGATTGGCCAGAAAAAAAAGTCCAGTTTTCTTGCCTATAGCTAGACTGGCTTTATGAAGAAAAATAGCACAAACTTCTATTATGGATTGAAGTCAATGGCATTTTTTTGTCAGCAGAGAATCAAATGCAATTCAGATACACAGAGACATAAATCTGTTCAGTAAGTCAGTCACTTTTCAGAACACCACTGCTTAGTTTTGTTAGTATTTTTCTCCTTTTGAATATTTTTTTCTGTCTGGCACAACATAGGGTTAGTAAGTCAGGCACGTTTGGAAGGTTTTTAAAGAAGTGAAGCAACAGGACAAAGATCTCTTTTACTCCCTCTTAATTATGCTTCCCAGGAATGGGCTTATGTACCCATTTTAAAGATGCCATTGGCATGACATGCCTTTTTTAGGATTTTCCTATGCAGTTCAGAAGTTACCTGCTTGAGAAATGAGAGCAGAAGCTTTCCATAGCTTCATGTTGGAATCCTCCTAGCTGCAAAAGCAGTGAAAACTGACCTTTGCTCTCCGAACAAGGAGTCTTCTGGCATGGAGCTTAGTTTTTCTACTGCTCTTCACAACTGTAAATAATGTTAGTATACCCTGAATTCAGTGCATGCAGCACTTTACATTACTATTGTGTATCTTAAAATAAACAACATTGCAAGCTGTTTATTTTGGTGTTACTATGTATGCATTTTTTAAACAGTGGTTACTTAAACAAACGTCTCTGTTCCCACAGCACTTAAAAGCTGCTGTTTGCTCACTGTGGTTTTTGGGTTTTGTCACTTTTGTTTTGGTTGTTTCTGAAAATCACACTGGAGGATACAGAAGACAGGAGTATATTGTACTTGTTCCAAACAAATGCTTCATGTCACAGCTTTTTCTTTGTGCCAGTTTCTCCCATGTTCCTAGCAGAAAGAATTTTGGTTTAGCTCAAATATAGAGTTCACCAGTATTCCAGATTGGTTGCAACTGTCCTCAAATGAATTTCTGCAGGCCAATCAGGCCATGCATTTGTTATCAGAATTTGACCCTGAGATAGCAAAATTGTTTTAATTACATTAGTACTGATTATTTATTCATTGCTCAGCAAAACAAAAGATGCGGGGGATGAGAATTTAGAGAATTGAGGGTTTCCACATCTTCTTTCATCCTCTCTCATCAGTCTTCATTCATCCACCCTAGAAACCTCAAGCGCCAAGCAAACTTCTGTGGTTGGAAATGCTGATATGAGGTTGATGAAAAAAGCCATTATCAAAGACATCAACCTTTCAAAGCCACATTGCCACAGCTTAGTGGCCCTCTACGTACACAGGGAACTCAGAGGGCACTTGCTGGTCTGACACAGTTCTGCTAGAGGGCTACACTTTTTCACCTATAGCAATGAGCTTTTGGTGATGGCTCTGCTTCTTCTATGCCATGTATACTGTTCTCAGGTTGTGGTGTATTTGGCTAAGTCTCAGTAAAAGGTTAAGGAAAAAATGTTTTTCTCCCTTCGCTCACTCTCCCCACCTTCGTAAAAGGTGTTGTGGTACCTCATAATTGTGATAGTTGTTCTGTAGTTGCTCTGTTCCACTTTGCCAATTTCTCCTAGGTAATCTTCAATTAGCCCTTTTTGCTGAGAAAGAAAAATACTTATCTGAGTCTGTAGAATTGTGTCTTAAAAAACTAAGAAATTGGAGGCTTCCTCTGTATGAATATTGCACAATTATAAGGAAAACTGAGGATAGCATAGCAAGGCTACCATCAGTATTTCTTAGCAGAGGCAACAGTGGTAGGTTGAAGGGTATGTGTTTTTAAAAATGGGTGGTCAGCTTACCAGCTTCTGCCCTTATTTTGGAGTAAAAGGTGCCTGGGCAGTCATGAAAGTGATGAGGTGATTCCTGTGTGGGAAAGGTTTAACAAGAGTGCTCTGACAAACATGGGAGACAACACTAAACAGTATCGGGTACTGAACTAGCTCCGTCCAGACTTGAGATCAGAACAGCAGAAGAGTTTGGTTTCCTTGCGCTTGGATACAGCTGAGAACTAAGTCTGAATTATTCATTTGTAGAACTTGTAAAGGTTGACTGTATTTTTGCAACAGAAATAATCTCTTCACTCAACTGCTAATTGCCCCATGATTTTAATCAAGCAAGATTCTTAGATAAGGAAAATTAGTGTTTGAGAAAAATGGTGAATGCAGTTCTTTTGCAATTTGTGTAGACTGTAAACCAGTTTGTCCTCCTTAATTATGGTCTTCAAAGATAAACAGGTTGAAGAGTGTGTTGCAGTCCTTGGCACAAATATAGCATATTTCAGTGCTTTGTTGAGCAAGCTGTGTGTTTTTGAGAAAGAAATAAAAAGTTGCTTGCATATTTTAATGTAGTTAAGATTTATTATTTTTTATTTATAGCTCAGCAGGTGTTGATTTTCAATGTTGTGTATATGCTCATTTGCTTGTGGACTTCAATACACTGGATAACCCCTGCTCTCCCAGTAGGACTATGTGACAATTAAGGATGAGAGGAGCATTTGATAGAAAAGTGGCCAACAGCAGAGCAGTCCAACAGCAGTTGGACTATGTCATTCTATCTACTGAGGGAGGACAGTATAATATACCAGTGTTCTACAGCTTTCCTTTTCACTCCTAGCCTTTTCATCTAATTTGCAGAGCTATTAATTTGTTAGCTTGTTTTTTTATTTTCACCTGCTGATCATTTTTCTCCTAATCAACCATGAGTCTTCCACAACTTTTCATCTGCTTCACTCACTGAGATATGGATTAAACCTGCTTCAATGCTAATATATACATTTAGAATAGTTTTGCATGCTTTTTTTCAGTCTAAATACTATGCCTACAGTCTAATTTGTGACTGAAATTACTAACATCATTTACATCTGTAGGTGAACACTCTACCTCTTCTATCTGAGAGACAGAAGAAGGCAGAATGATGAGCATTTTTGAAATGCTGCTAACAGAAATGAAAACTACTTAGTGGCAGCAAAGTTTTGAGAAGGAGCAGGTGACATTAAATATTTTAAAAGTATTCTAAGAAGTGTTTTTATCTTGGTTTTCACTAAATAAAATGTGCTCTATTGGCCAGATGAATGCTCCACTGAGCCAGATAAGGGTCAGCAGTGAGTGGTGATGAGGCAAAGAAATGTTGCAAGTGTAGGAAGATCCCAGAATTCCCAGTATGTTCTCCAGGCTTCTGGTGGGCAGAAGTTTAAAGACTTTCAGAGTTGGAAGTTTACATCCAGATCATAATGTTTAAGAGCCATTGATGGATCTACATTTTATTTTCAGGCCTGCTATGGACCTAACCATGTATTCATGGTCCACATCAGAAAATATTGTAACAAAAGGATTATTTGAACAATTGGGGACATTTGTTAGAATATTTTATGATGTGGAGTGGAACATTTGAATAAGCTTCACATTTCTTAATATGTGGACCTAGGTTTCTAAACTGTATTGAAAAAAAAAAAGAAAGAAAAAAAGAAGAGAGAGTGAGGATATCAGATTACACTTGATTTTAAATTAAACCTGCTTTCTTTCATGTAGTAACAGGAGAAACTTAGCAGCCCCGTGGTTTTCTCAGAAATTTTCATGAAGTGTTCGGAAAATTTTTTCTTCTTCATTTGGAGGGAACCCTGATTAAAACTCTAACCATTCCACATCTTTCCAGCGTCCTATTCTCCATTGCTCTGATCCTGTTCTTCACATGATTGATTCTGGCAAAATAAAACACTGATCAGCCCATACATTTGGTAGAGTGCTTTTAAATAAATATCCCTGCTGTGTCCTGGTAGAAAGCAGTCACACAGTTTTGACATAACCTAATCATGTGCAAAGCTAAACCTTTAGTAGCTAGTTCTTGCAGACATTTTTTTTCCCCTTTTTCCCCTCCCCTCTTCACATGGCCCCTTCAGAGCTGCTGGAGGGCGTTGTTGAGAAGTTGCTACCGTTGATACAGTTGCTATTAATCACAGTCTGCCGTGATGTGACGCAGGTTCTAATAACATCCCATTGAGCTGCCCTTGTATGCTGGAGGCTTACCAACAGCACTAGGCCTTTGATATTCATCTCACACCAGGATAAAGAAAATGTAGAGTTAAAAAAAAAACCCAACTGCAAATAGGCAAAGAACAAAAAAGGGGGAAAACATAGCAAAATCAAAAACAGACACGGTTCTGTGTGCTGCTTCGTTTACCATGGGAGCAGCAAAGCTATAAATCTCTGCTGTGTTGTTTGAAAATTGAACATGAGGCTGCTAAATTTATCATTCATTCTTTGTTGTTTCTGCGTAGTAGCTGCCTGACTTGGCTGACTTTGGTTTCTGTCCCCTCCTCAATAACAATTTTTGTTGTCATTGTTGTTTCAATACATTACACACGCAAATCAAAATTTTACCGGATCAAAGAGTATTGGAGGATTTAGTAAAGTGCTCATAAAGGGGAGGAGGAACAAATTTGCTGCATGCTACACATCATGCTTCCTTGGCAACTGACTCCCTCACATTCATAATTACAGGAACATAATTTTTAAAAAGCAGCATGGGCGGGGGGAGGGAGAGGGAACACTTCCTTTGGTTAAAGACATTCACAACTTTTAAAAAATGTGAGTCTTTGAAAATTAGAAAAAAAAGTTCACCCATATGCTCCGTAAAGATTAAACCTGGAGCCTGATAGAACTGCACAATCACCTTCTTTTGTTAGCACTTCTTGTCCATGTTGAACTGCAAAGAAAAAAAGGTGGAAAGCAAGCCTGCTACAGATGTGACTGGCTATGAATATTCATGGCTGCTATTGCTCCTCCTTTTCTACTGGCATCCAAGCCATTCTGATCTCCCTCTCTTTTTTCCTCTTCTCCTTTCCATTCCCTTTCCTTCCTCAAGACTGAACAAGACTACAGTTTTATTTCGGTAACAGCCTGGTACGATACAGTTATCAGTGGCCTCCGAAGCCTTTTATTTCCATTAAAAAAAAAAGAGAGAAAAAAGAAAAAAAAAACAACCAAAAAAAAAAAACCAAAGGAAAAAAGAAAAAAATTGTAATTATCCACAGTTTTATGAATCCACCTCCCCTTAATGTTCATTATTTAAACCAGCAGCAATTACAAGTTCAAAGGGGTTTAGAGGGCCAGCAACCCGCATAATCACTGCCAAATTAAGCGGGACTCATTCGTCACAGAAGAGTACACTCTGAGCAGTGAATCATGCATGCAGTGACAGGCACTGATTTACATAAAGACGAAATCTGTGCCCTCTAGGGCTGAGTGTTACTTTATCTCAGTGGCCCTGTGATATATGCATTTTCTTTTGGTGTTAGGAAGGTTCAGAGACTGATGCTGTCTAATACATTATATTTTATTCTCACTAGCATCACTACTACTGCCTAACAAATACTAATAAAATACTGCCTAAACTAATTCATGTATATGTGTATTTAACTAACAATAATCAAAACTTCAAGGCTCTTGAGTTTTTAAAGGCAAAGTTTTATCCAGAAAAACACCCTTTTCTAATCTGTTTACAATACTTATGAACCTCTTGAATTTGTTTGTTTTTTTTTTTGTTACCAGTTTGCAGGTCAAATACTCATTCTTGAAAAAGACTACTTTTATTCTCCACTGCCCCCACTCCCTCCCCTGCCCCCCCGCAGTGATTTAACATAATATTTTTTGAGTAAATGTAAGTACTTGTACATGTAAGTACATGTACAGTGTCAGAGGCTGAGACTGAATGTATTACTTTATCCCTAGTTTGTTGGCTATCCAAGGTGTTTTAAGTCAGTGTGGTTCCTCCTGACAGAGACATTCTGTAGGGTCTGGAAAAGTTACGTCCATTAAGGGCATCTATACATCTGACAGTGGAAGACGAATCTTTTCTGTTAGAAAGGTGTCCCTTATTTTTATCATGCTACTCTGCCTCTGATAATGAACTGTTTAAAGATGCTTTTATATTCTGCTTGAAGACTGAGTTCTACGCAGTTCATTTACCTACACCCACTCACATAGGCAAGGTGAATAGGTCTTGACCCTTCAGGTAGCAGATGTATCCATGCAGGGTGTATCTGTAATCTGATACTACAATGAAACCAGAAAAGTAGTTTTTGTGGAATCATTACTCACCTTTAGCTACATTAGCTGCTACTCTTCTCCACCACAACACAACACAACTGTCATATGGACAGTACATACAGTAGTTTGGAAATGGTACTTATCTCTCCTCCCGTAGGGGTGGCTCCTCAAAGTTTATTTAGACATGCACTAGCTACAGTTTGTGAGAGGCCTCCTTAACATATAAAAGCACTTTACATAAAAGAGTTTGACTCCCAGCTGTCACTGAGACACAGCAGAATGACCCCAAAACGTCTGTCTATGGCACCTTGACACCGATGCTGTTTCTACACCAGTTCTGGTGCAGAGAGGAGGTAGCTGGTGGTGTCAGAAAGCAACCGCTGTCTGATCAGCCCTTCTTTTGCCTTGACATGCTACTGCACTCAGGACTGTGCTGTAGATCTAGCATCGGTGGCTCTCCTCCAGTTGTGTAAGTCTGTCTGGTTTTGGTCCCATTAGGCAATTTCGCTGGTGAAGCAGAGCAGCAGTGTTCTGTATGTGAATGGACAAGCTCATTTTTGTACAATGTCACTTGCATATGAAAGAGATCCATATTGCATGTACAAATCACACAGGAAAATGTCATTTGCATATGTCATTGCACTTACTGTGCAAGTGACTATGCATCTACGATGTCCACCTCAACACTATGTCCTCTGATAGAAGCTACTGAAGAATTTGAATAATTTAGGTAAAGTTATGACAAAGCCTAGTCACAGCATCTTTTTAATTGTATTGGCTACAGTATGTTTAGAGTGGACACTGAAGTTCTTATGGGCATAATTTAGTATCACTTTTAGATAGTAGTGTACATTACTAGGAAACAACTTTATGGTTGGTAAACAGAAGTTGTACTCAATCTCAAATGGATGTAATTTATGCCACTGTAAAATCAGATTAAATAGATAGTTAGTGAAAGGGAGATTATAATGTGGATTACGAGTTTTTTGTGAAGGTCTGTAAATGAAAGTGGGGTGAAGCTCTTATGTGATGGCAGCAGATTTGTGTGAATTGACTGGTTTAGGTTTATTCTATTATGCATTACGAAGTTCATGAGTCACTGAAGTCTATACTAAAATCAATGTTTGCAATATTATGTATCAAATAACTAATTTCTACCTTTTTATTTTATTAAATGCCTAAAAGATGTTAAATTACTATTTAAATAGTGGAAATTCTTTAATGTTACATTATATTTTCAAAGAACATAGAAAGTAATGTATTGATCAATGATGGAGAGATGTGGAAATGAAAACCTTTTTGCCATATTGTACTCTTCTTTGCTTTATTGAATCAGAGCAGTTTAATGTAAAGGACATGGCCTCTAGGAGTCAGAGTAGCATGTCACAGTCTTCCTTTGGATATTTCTGACTTTAAATTTCCGTATATTTATTGTGGTCTTCTACAGAAAAGTGAAATGCTGAAATATTTTAAATCATGTTCCCATGGAAGAGTTGTCCGAAAGGAGTTGTAAAGCCTTTGCCCTGTAATTTCTCACTTTGAGCTCACTCATCTTCATCAGCAGTTTAAGTTAAGATGTCAAATTTTGTTGATCTAGCTTTTAAGAACTGCTGCAACAGGATTCATATTTTGTCAAAGTGACAAAGATTTTTGCCTTTAAAGTACAGAAGAGTAAATTAAGCCTGGTTTTGGCTGGATTTAGAAAAGAGCACATGGGCATGCCTGGAATAGAGACACTGGAGTTGTCTCATCCACATCTACCTCATTTTAAATGTAAAAAAACTAACCTTTGGAACTGGTGGGACTTAGGAAGATAGTGGAATTGCAGGATACTGGGTCCCAAGGCTCTTTTTAGCAGTGGTCAATGCTCCTGGCCCTGAGGGAAAGGAAAACAATGAAAAGAAAGTGGCATTTTGATTTGAGATCTAATTTATGTGACTATATCCAAAAGTGTATCAGTATCACCTCAAACCCAGAAATCTGGGATTCATAGCAGTCTTGCAGAGGTATGGTAATTGCTGCAAGTTTTTGTGGTATTTTTTTAAACTTGGGCATCCTTGCTTTCAGCCCTACTAACTGTGATGTGGCCGATATGGTGAATATATTTAAGTACCTAACATGGAAAATATCTTGTTTTCTTTCACTCTTGATCTTGTCCATCAGCTTTCAGATTAAATTTATTTTGATTTCTCTGTTTTAACTATGGATGTAGACTGTTGGGAAAGGCTTGGAGGATACAGTTGCATTTAATGATCAAATTCCCTTTCTCCTTGGTCTAGCCTGTATGAAATCTTGATGCAGTGTAGAACTAAAGTGCCCATCAATGTTCCTTTTGTTGGACATGCTTCATATATTGTAGTGAAGTTATATGCATCCACATAGGTTGTTAGGAAAAACTTAACATGCCACCAATGTGCAGGGAGGGAGGGTTAATTGTGTCGATGTCCCAAGACTACACCAGTGACCGGAGCACACTGTAGTGGTCATATGAATCCATCTTGAATAAAAATTAAAAACAGGTTTTCAGCCAATAGCCTAGGGTAAAATCCTAGTGTTAATAAATGTGTGCAGATGAGTGAGATATTTTTCTGTCTTTATCATTTATAAATCTCAGTACTGTAGATATAGGGACAGACATCTAGGAAAGATTAAAAATTAAATTGGCATATGTTTTACCATAACTGATAAGCACATGTTGTGTTTTTCTATACAGAAGTATCTTGTTTTGCAGTCCAGAAGCATTCCCAGAAGGGAACATGACTGAGCCTCTTTTCTTCCCGAGGGGTTGGGGCTTTTTTCAGCTCCCCTACACTGCCACCACCTTGTGTTGCATTAGCCAGAGGCTTTTCCTGGCCCTGCAAACACCAGTTCTCCTTTGAGCAGCTTTTTCTAATGCCACCTCTCAGTCCAGCAAAGCATCCATGTCCTCTTCCCCTGTGCCCTGGCCACAGGAAGATTAGAGGGGCAAGCCTTCACTTGGTGCTAATGACATAGTTCCAATGAAATCCAGCTTTTGCTGGCAAGCCTGATGTGTAGACTGAAGAGCAATGACTTTTTATACTGTCAAGCTTGGCCTAGGCCCCTACTTCTGCTCAGAAATTAATGATCTGCATTTTTGATTGCCACAAAAGGCACCCTTACAATGTTGATTTCCACTTTTACTGAATTTAGCTCTGAAGGAATCGATGTCTGCAGTGGCTGGATAACTATAGAGTTTTGCTTAGCTGCTATATATAAATTCGCAGATGCCCCAACAAAATTGTTTGATGCACCTTTAGAATCTGTTTCAAACTCGATCTCAGAAGAAAGTAGGAAAGTGGGTCCTGTGTTGGCACAATACAATGGTCACTGTACAGTGAACAATTAACACAAAGATTATTAAAGACCCCTAAATTGGGCATGCACATATCAAGTTACATCCAGAGCACATATGTGCTCCATTGATTTCTAGATGCACTTCTGAAGAGTCTGTTATCAGACAGTAGATTTACAGCATCTCTGAGAGTCCTCCAGTTTATACTGTTTTGACTGAGGCTTTTGTAGCCCCTGATAGTTCCTGGAATCAGGGAATGACAAAAGTCACCTCATCTTCACCATGCTTATGCACTGAGAACAATTTTTTGGAGCCGGTTTTTCTGAAATGGAAATCCTTTGATTTCCTCTGACACTTATTGATGCTTACTTAGGTGACTTGTCCAGAAACCAACCATGCAGAAGAATTCAGGACTTTTTTTTTTCTTTTTGGCTTCTAGCCAACATCCAGAAATCATGCTTTAAAAAACCAGTCCATGTCATCTAAAAGAAAAAGAGCATAATACCTTTCCAGATGTTAATTCTTTTCATGATATTTTGCAGCTAAGTTTTTTATGCTAATTGTCCACACCTTCAGGGTTTTTTATTGTTTTGTTTTTTTGTTTTTTGTTTAAATCAGTAGCTGTAATATCTGTATCAAAAAAAGCTTAAAAGAGTTATTACAATTTTCCAGCAAATGGCAGACTTCATCTTTTAGGTGTTAGAAACTTCAGGAACGATTTTAAATTATTTTTGACAGTGGGTTAGCATGAGTGAAAGTCTTTATCTAAAGATCCCACCTGACTTTCTGAAGCACTTAAAATATTACCAGAAAATTTGTTTCTGTGGCTTATTGTAGAAATAAGTAGGTATGTGAATAAAGTTTCTGGTGGAAAGGAATGATACTCAAAAGAGTTTAAAGATGATAATTAAGTTTTCCTTTGCTTTTGGTTGTGTTTCTAAAACCAAAGTTCAATATTAATATGCTGAGACCAGTGATCATGCCTATATTTAAGAAACCCTTTCTTTCCTGTTTATTGATGGTAAACCAGCTAGATTTTTAACTGTTTGAATGAATATCAGAGAAGGGAGGTCCAGCAAGAGTATGACTTTACTATATACAGTTATAGATTACTTCAATACCATTTTACCTTCTAGTCTCATGACTTTACCTCCAGTTGCAAACACCATTTCTGCTACTGGACTTCAGCTAGGTTTGTGTCCCATCTCATAAATACCATGGCCTCAGTTGGTGTCGTGACCCTTTATTTAGGCACCACTGTCCTACATCATTGTGCCTGACCAGCCTGGGACATGAATCCAGATTAATTTATTCTGTGAAGGTTTAGAGTAGAGAAGCATCCACTTTGTTTGCCTATGTTATGCAAAATATAATTTCCAGGTAGATGCAAATAACATTGACAATAAAATAATTAAAGAAATAGATTTATTTTTTTTAAAATTGAGGTTACCATTCCTTTTAAGTGTTCTTTCTATAGACTATTCTGAAACTAATTTACAGCTGTACAAATGATAGTTGAATGTTTTTATCTGTGTATGTAGCTTAAATGACTGTTGTTAACTGTATGCTATTAGGAATACCACCATGTGTACTGTTAGAGAAGCTATATATCTGATAAACCCAAGTCCCTAAATACAGAGTATTGATAACAGATGTTAGCAGTTTGCCTATGTACCTGGCTTAGACTATATGATAGAAAAAATGTTAGATCATAAAATCATTGATGTTCATTGTGTATTTGAGAGGTACTTCAAGACTGAGGTCTCCAGGCTTAGGATATGACCAGGTGGGACTGATCCAAGATCTGCAGGGACAGTGTAATGTAAGGTGCTGCCATACTGATGAAATATCTGGGATACATGTCAAAACCCCCAACTGCTCAATCAACATAACAGCATTTTACATGCATCATTGGTTGAGAGTTTTTCCTATATGGAAACATAACTTTCATTTTTTAGCCTACCTTAGAAGACAACAAACTGGAGTATCTGTGCAGCTACTACAGTACTGTAAATGAAAAGCACTAAAGTTCCTGTCTGAGCTGCAGAGAAAAAACCCAAAACCAGCAGGACAGCACTTACATCGAATTTAATGTTGTCAGATCATTTGGTTTCACCAGAACTGCTTTGGTTTACTTTCCTCAGAGCAGTTTAAAAGTTGTTTAGCCCTTCAGGAGTTTCTACTCACTTCCTAATTGGAAGGAACAAAATAAACCTATGGAAACTATGTATGCAATTGGCAAGGATTTCAAAATTGGTGTGTCCTTTGGTCCACAGACTAAGCTTGACCTATATATATATATAGACACACATGTGTGATTCATTAATGGTAACAGGGAATTTTTTGATATGACTTCTCATGCATGTCTCATACAAATAAAATAAATTGTGTAGTCTTTTGACATGATTTATATACTTAGGACTTGATCCAATTCTCAAAAAAAATAATGGAGAGTCATCTTTGAGAACTAAAGCCAAAAAAGACAGTCATAAGCTTTCACTATGGAAAGGGAAGGCTTGGATTTTGGCAAAGCTTTTTTGGTTTAACAGATAAATATTTTAATTAAGTTGCCCTTGAAGATAGCAGAGATGCCTAAAGACTGACATCTCTCTGCTTAAACACCAACAAGAGTCATTCAAATGAAAGAGGGAACCAAGCCTTTCCACAGGGTCTAGCATCAAACCTGTCTTACAAGTTACTCTGCTGAAATGCTCTCCAGTGCTTTCGGCTGAGACAGACAGAAAATGTGTCAACAGGGTTGTGGGCAGGGTATGCAAGGCAAACATTTGTGCACAGAGCCCAGGATTTTGAAAGAGCTCAGTGAAAGTGGTGAGCACTGTTGAAAAGTTATCTGTTGACATTGTGATTTGTTCTAAACCTGGCCATAGGAGCAGGTTTGAAATTATTTTCACATAGGTCACTCAGTGCAGCCACTGAGTGAAAGATTCACTGATTTCATTCAAATTCAAGTCAGTGTCAGAGCAGCAATATAAGAACCTAAAGACAGGCAGTGAAGCATTACTTTGGAAGTCTTTTGACAAATTTATAAGAAGGCCCCATCTTCAAATATTTACATGGAAAGTTCTTTTTAATGAATCTCTGGATCAGTACTATATCAACATGTAGTATGTTAGATTTCTACAAAGACTATTTTTATTATGTATGTATTTAACAGACATACTTCTATTTTGAGGGGAGAATTTTTTTTGATGAGCAGTAAAGATAAATGTTCCTCTGGATGAAGGGAGGGATAGAGAGCTGTAGAGTGAGTACTCACTGAGTAGTGAGATAAGTATTAGAGAGGTAAGACTTGGTTAAGAATAATGAAGGATCAAAGATGAGCTCAGGTGCCTGATTTTAGACAATATTGAGAAAAAATGTCATACTGGCTTTCCACCAGCACATTAACAAAGAGAAAAATATTAACTTTTTTCCAGACTGGCATGTCATGAACTGAGAAAACTGGACAATAGACTACATTTACTCTTCCCTTTCTCATTGTCCTTCTTACTCCAAAATAAACTATTTTTCTTATCTTCTCTCTCTTCTGTTTGTTTTGTGGGACTCAGAACTATCTGTGCAGCAGTTGTTGGAGGTTCAGGTGGAACTTTTTCACCTACCAGGATTTCTGCATATTCTTCTGTGACAAGTTAATATTTCCCTTGCACATCTATCCATCAAAATATTGTTTCTAGCTTCAAAAAGGTTCACTTCTCGAAAGAATCACTAATTTCAGAATTGCTAAGTTTCCTCCTCCTACTTTCATGAAGTCGATGAGAATTCTAGTGGCATATTGGTTTTTTGACATAATCAAATATAAATGAGATAAGATTTTGAGTATTATTCACCAATGGTGTTGTGTAAACCCAAGTGACCAATGGAAAAAAATCACGTGATAATGATCATGTAGGAATTGTGAATTGGAATCTCAGGATAAGAGATCAACAGAAAGTCTCATCAGACTGTCAGTATAGAGGTCTGTTGACTACACAGCCTTCTTTCACACAGCCATCTGGAAACTCACAGGCTCCATTAACTTCCAAGGCTAGATTATCAAAACAGGTGCGTTGCACTGTCAAGAAAGAAATACCTTGAACAGAAACTGAAAAATACTGTGGGAAGTCTGTGTGAATTCCTTTGTCCTCCAAACTACAGATGTAACAGAAATAATATATCTGGTCATGCTCTAATCTAGGGTGGTCAGTTGGAGCAAAATCTATGCAAAACAAGCTTAATTGTAATTATGGAAGCCAGAAATTCTGAAATAAACTGGAAGTATTATTAACAGTAGAACAACAATACAGCAACAAACAAAAGCAATTTAAACAACTCCATCAGCTCAAAAAAGGCTTTAATATTAATAGAGCACAAATTTCTGAACTTCACTTCCCTGAAATGTCTTGGTTTGGAAATTACTGTGAAAGCTGAAGATAATATGTATATAGAAAAGTACCTCAGAAGAATAAATAAAATACTGAGGCAAATGTATGTTACAATTTTTATAATCTCTATAGTTGTTGGTTTTATATGTGTCTACTTACATTTCAATGAATGAAAGTAGCTGGTTTTGCTGCCTTTGTTTTTTACACAGCAAATTTAAATGTAGAAAAGTCTGTCTGCAGTTGTATGTCAGAATCCACAGCGCTTGTAGAGAGTCCCATTGAAATCCAAATATGGATATGGGAGATCAAGTTGAAATCTGTTGGAGGGGGCGCAATATGACTTCATTGCCCTCTATCGCCATTCTTTTTTTTTGGCTGCCTTGCAGTGAATAATCAACTGAACTTGGATGGCAAAGAGAAGTTGCTGTATAGGCTGCTGAGCTCTGCAGCTAGCAGACCTGCCAAGTCTTAAACACTGAGAAAGAGACATTTGTCTGACTTCTTTCACACTGTCCCATGTATTTTCAGAAAACAAGTCATGCACTTGCAGCTTTACTTTTGGGCCCCACAATTTCTGTTCTGCTTCATGATCCCTTGTGCCAGACAGACCTATAGACACTTAGCTGTAGCCTGGGCCATGGGAAATCACGGAGTGGGAGAGAAACTGCTGCACCGGGCTGCTCTTTAGAAGTGTAAATCTAGCAGCCAAAAGGCCCCTGACAGAGACATATCTGGAACATGGACTCTCTGCTGTTGTGTGAGGGGCTACATGCCTCCCACACAACTCTTCCCCTTTTTCTCATTTTGCAGGGACCTGACATGCAGGGTCACATGCACAGAGGCCTTGGGAAGTTGAAGGATCTACAATATTACTATATAGCTGGGAAGAATATGCTTCTTGTATAAATATTAAGATCACAGGTATAGGATTAATTCCTGTGCTTTCAAAAAGCACTAAACCTGAGCTCAAGTAAGTGAAAATAGATTTCAAGCAACCTTCTGCAGCAAGAAGCATGTCCTGAGAGTTAGCATTGAGACTTCATTTAATTATCTCATAATCAGAGTAATAGTCTCTTTTGCCATGGTCTAGAGGGGAAATAATCTTCCTAGGTTAAGTTTCTGGGAGCTCTCATGGGTGCTGATATCTGTCACAACCCTCTATCATCTCCTCAGCACACGCCATAGGCAGTTGACATAGCACTGAAAACAGTAGAAATAAACTATTGATCAGCTAAGATGGTCATCTCTTTTTTTTTTTGAGTCTGTCTTTATGTCCTTCATTCATGTCCTCTTTTGTGATGTCAAATGAGTTTTCTGAGCTTAAAATGAATGCTAGCAAGGACAAAATGCATACCTGTGAATAGTTAGAACTAATGATATATATGTTCAAAAAACCTTAGAAAATAATTTTGTACCTAACCAACGTCAAGTATTAGAAAGAAATGTGAGCAATGCTAAAATTTTTGTTTCTTCTGGTCTGGGATACTGAGTCTAGTCAATAGAGATCCTTTATTGAGCTTTCCATACTTCCTTTAGACGCCACATTGGAGACAACATTGCAAGGGCCCGTTCTCTCATATGAGAGCATGTGAGATGGTGAAAATGCCACAGCAGTTAACATCTTTTGCGCTCTCTTTCCTGGATTCCATGTTGAGCTATGTTTCCAGTACATAGTGGAGAAAGTCCAATGAAGGGCCATGAAGATGGTTAAGGGACTGGAGCGTCTTGTTCCATACAAAGAAAGGTTGAGAGAGCTGGGGCTTTAGCCTAGAGAGGAAAAGGCTCAGGGGGAATCTCATCAATGTATAGGAATACATGAAGGGAAGGTGTAAAAATGAAGAGAGCCACTCTCTTTTCAGTGGTTCCCAAGGACAGGACCAGAGATAATAGGCAGAAACTGAAACACAGGAAACATTCTGTGAGGGTGACTAAGCACTGGCATAAAATGCCCAGGGAGGTTGTGGAGTCTTCATCCTTGGAGGTGTTCAAAAGTCATCTGGACCTGGTTCTGGGAAACCCGCTCTAGATGACCCTGCCTGAGCATAGGGGTCAGACCAGATAACCTCCACATATCCTTTCCAACCTCAACCATTCTGTGATTCTGTGAATACTAATGCTTTTTTTGAGTGTCTTAATTTCATTTGTTATTTTCTCATTCATTATGCTTTACACTGGGGGAAAGTTGGTGTTTGAATTTATTTGATTTGCTTTGTTCTGTTTTGTTTTTTAAACCATGTGCCAAAATGAATTTCATTTCAGACAGGGAGCCCCATAGCTATTTTTAGAGGACGTCTACCTCTTGCATGTTCTGCAGGCTTAGAAGACCTTTCTTCAGGAAGGTGCACTGCTTCCCTGTACTGTTAGCATATTGCTTTCAAGAAACCAAGAGAAGATTTGCCTCCCACCGCAGCAATGTAATGTAAGCTGTAAATGCAAAAGTAGCACATACCATTTGGACTCACTTGTCAACAATAGCCCAGGCATTCAGGGGCATTCCAGAGAATGCTAGGGTACTGGGAAAAAAGGGAATTTTGTGTAGCAGTAACCCCAAAATCTGTGCAGTTTGTGGCAATTGGAGAGATGTATTGGTGAGACAGCTGGAGAGAAAGATAGGAAAGGATGCAGCTGGATTTCTGAAAGGCATGTTTATGCTAAACCTCTACCTGGCAACTTTCTGAAGAGGGAGAGGCACAGCTTTGGGCAAGGGAGCTGTGGGCAGGCAATGAGCAAGCATTTATAGAAAAATCACCTGGTCAAAAAATGAGGAAGTTGAAGTCTGAGATGTCTTAGGTGTGTACGTATTGTGCACATACTGTGTATATATATAGCACAGGTATGTGCTTTGGTCATCAAGACCAGGGGAGTGCCAAGAGGAAGAGTATGGTAGTTTTGTCAATACAGCTTGCATCTTACATTAATCTACATGCTAGGGCAAATCAGCAAAGACTCATCAATCAGTACCAAATTAGCTTTACCTTGTTCATGTAGTGTAGCACACAGGAAAATTTATCAGTGTTAAGCCCTATCCAGTCCTATTTAAAAGTTCTAGATTTTTCCATCCAGACATTTCACCGCTTTGCTCACATAGACTTCCAAAGAATTTATCCCGAGGGGCTATTTCTTCTTGCATTGCAGTTACAAGGCATTAGTTCATGCACTGCTGGTATGTCAAAACGTGTAGCTGATAACTTGGTTACATCATTAGTTATTCCTACCTCAGGTGGAAAAAAAATAGCTGTCTTAAAGCGCTGCTCAGTGTGCATGTTCTGCAGATTCTCACAGAGGGACCTGTGGTTACCTCAGCCTGATGATTGCTCTGCATTCTTCTGATGTAGACACCAGGAGCTGTTGAAAATAATTGAGACGCTTGTCAACAGAGTGGGAGACTGGACTTCATCAAAACTGTTTTAGTCTCCAGGACTGATGACCTTTTGATGGAGTTTGTTTTAGTTAGGAATTAAGTGTCCAATGCTGTGTAGTGTGAAGCGCCTTCCCTGAGGTGCCGAGTATCCCTGTTTCTCTTGCGGTTGCTCTGGCACTAAGCATCTCTGTCAAGACACTGAGCACTTTGCAGAATAGTGCTTCAAACTGCTTTTGAAAGGAGAAACAAGGTTTTCAGTTCTGTTTTTTAAAGAATGAATTTAAATTTGAAATACAGAATTGTTGTGAGTAATACTCTGTTCATCGAGAATGAAAGCTAGAAAGGAAACTAATTTAGCAGATCAAAACTAAAATCACTTTGTTAGCTAGAACTGGGGTATAAATGCAGGTACTTCAATGCAGGGAAAATACAAGCATATCATTTTGCAGAGGAGGAATTCCAAAAAGAGTGCAATTCCCCAATTGTCCTCTGCTATTAATAGTAGTATTGTAATGCTGATCATAATGTTTAAAGAAAAATATAAGGTTTCTGACTTGTTATATGTTTCCAATTTTTTTTTATTGCTGTAAACTGAGCCAGCTGATGAACAGCCTCTAGGGAGGAGACAGGATCACCCTTGTTTCCTGTTCAGCCTTGCTCCAACAAAAAGCTAATGAAAGAAAAGAACGTAATGGCCTTGCAACCCAGGTAAAAGGTTCAGGAGAGTTCACAGGTCAATTGATTTCTAATCTTACTTTATGTTATATTTCAATCAAAAAAACCCCAACCCAAAACAAAACCACTCCAGTCCCATAGTGCAAATGTATGCTTGGCAACAACACCCAGATTTTACATTGTCTTTGAAAATTAAGTGTTAAACCTCTTGCAGCAGAAGGACACTATGTGAGGTGCAGCAGTGAGCATTCTAAGCAATTTGAAAAATTCTTCTGTTTAGCTATGTCAATATGGATGGTGGTGTACCAGCGTATATATGCACACACAAATATATTTCAAGGTGGAAATATTTAATTAGCCCATCTGCAAGCTTAAATAGCAAATCTGCATTCAATACATTCTCAATTAATTTAGTGAAAATTACACCATTGACCATTTCTTTACTGCACTATCTCAGAATGGAGAAGGGAGAGATATTAGTTGCATCACTGTAGAGCAATGAGATTTCTGTAAGTCGTGATCCGCTGGCATGTAATAACTCGATCTGCTTCATGCAGACAAAATATATTAAAAGTATGGACGAGTGAAGTTTGTGCCCCAGGGAGAAGGCAAGATAATGCATTGAAATTGTTCAGAGGTAGTTAGATACCTAATGGTCTAATATGTGAGCTATGTGAGGTCTGGGGTCTGGTTCTCATAAATTCTGGCTAGACTGATCCTGTAATTTCAAGCAAAGGATAAAAGCGTTAACCAGAGTCATCAGTGTTCAAGGTCCATGATGCTGGATATTATTCATGTAAAGATTCAAGAAAAACACTAAAAGGAAAGCTCTGGAGCATATGTGTTTATATGTGACAATATACGTATATATAAAAATATGTGCTGTACCCCTTGTGTACGTGTAGATGTATGCACAGAAACATGCGCACAGTAAATGTGTACATTAGCATATGTACACTTACATAGAAATCGTGCTAACAACTGAATAGCCAAAATAAGAGCTTTTTGTTGTGTGTTTGGTGTTCTGTGTGTTCATTGTGTGGTGTGATGGGGTTTTTGTTGGTTGGTTTGATGCCATGAAGATATTTTTGCCTTTTCTTTTATACCCTTGTTACACCTTTTTTTCAGCTTCTGTATTCTTAGTGCTTTTTGCCTGCATTCTTGGACTTGTTTGTTAAGATGAGAGATTGAACATTTTAGAAGCTTCATAGTTAGGGATCAGTGTGCCCCTGACCCCAGGGTCCTCTCCAGAACACATTCTGTAAACTAAGATAGAACCATCCAGGGGAAGGCTCCTTGGGGAGGGGGTCTCACTCGAGCCTCTCACTGGGGAATCTTTGATAGATATGCTAATTAGCAAAACCTATAACGTTAGACCAGATCTTTTTGGGGTGTGCATTTTTGCGCGGTGCATTTTGGTGCATTTGACCTGGATGTGTGCACCTAAGGATCCTTAAAGTAAATACCAAGGTAAAATCCCTTTTCCCCTTCTAACTGTGTATGACTTGATTTTCAGACCAGGAAAAGGAATCAGGTTGGTTGGTTGGTTGTTTTTAATCTCTTTAGCAAGTTAATCTATGGAAAAACAAAATGCTAGATCTATTTTACTGCTGCTGCTTTGTAATATACATTGTATACCAACAACATTTTTACACTTGGCATCTACAATGTTTTTTGAGTTGTCTTGTGTTGATACATATTAACAAAACTTGCTTATGATTACAGCAAAACATGGTTAATGCATGCTGATACACTTGTTTTCTCACTTTGTACAGCAACTCTGAGCATATTAAACTAGTGAGGTTGCTCCAGTGGCTGAATGGTTGCCACTAGAATTGTGTATTATGCTTCCTGATAAGTACACAAATGTACTGTAGTACTGCCTCAATTCACACTTATAATTTTGCACCACCACTGCACACTAATCAAGAATTTGCTGTTTCAAAAACTGCATAGCTGCAGAATTGAAATTAAATGGCAAGAGAAAGTCATAAAAACTATCCCTTATTACACAAATTGTACAACACAGCATAGATACTAAAAATATCCTGGACTCCATAGATTTCATTTACCATTGTTTCCTTGAGCAGTATTTAAATTATACTTGTCCTGTAGTTTCTAGTATTATAAACTGTAGTCATTCTATGACTGTAAAATTTCACCTGGATGTTACCATGGCTTTACTTAAATCACTGGATGGGAATGGAAAGAATCTCATGTACACCTCTCTACGTCCCAGAATGAGTTCTCACCAGCTTCATGGGCTCTGACCACTTTGTTCTCTGGACTCCAGAGTTAGACCCTGGGAGCGAAAAGATCATATGATGTTAGAGGGATTCTTATCTCTTTCTTGATAATATGATTGTTTTCTCTTACTTCTAAGTACATCCTGATTTAAGAGCTCTGAGTTTTTGTCTTTCTGAGTGTGCATGATTTGCAAATATTTTAGTAACTAAATCTCCTTTTGCCTTGATACATACATTTTAAAATTAAACACAGGACAGGATAGAAAAGCAAACCAACAAAGAAAGTTGTTACATTATCTTCAAATTTTTTCTTTGTCTGTGATGTATCCCTTTCTTTCCAGTTCTGTAATGAAGTATTCCCTTGAGAACTCATGTAAAAAATTCCATATTGTTTGACACCAGAGGTCTATCTGCATAGTGTGAGGCCTTCTTAGATGCCCAAAAATCTGAGGGGGAGTTGAAAGGGGCTAGAGGATGAGTATTGCATGTTAAGGTGCAATCCCTTTGCCCCCTTCAAATTTAATTAGGTGCATTTGGAGGGTATGATCCATTTCCTGCAGTGTTGGCACCTGTGTGCCAGTTTTACAGAAGAAAGTACTGAGACCATGAGTCCAATGAGGAGGCAGCTGGAGCCGCTCTGGTTCTATGCAACTGCTTTCTTCATCTTGGGGTTGTGGTAGAGAGACAACGCAAAGAGTCCTATTAATACTGCTGAATTTGAGATGGTGTTTTCCAGAGTTTACTTAAGCTTAAAATGCTGCATTTGTAATTAAAAAAAAAAAAGTTGGCTCTTCTGGAGACTTGCTCTGATTCAAAATATGGACCTCTTTTTGAAAAGAGCGCAGCTTTTAACATTATTAAATTTAGCTTTCTGTATAACATTTCCACATGCGTTTTCAATTAGTACTTTGAAAATTACAGATTTTTGTCAACCCTTAATTACAGGGCAATAACACACCCATGTCTGTTTGACTGACTCATTTGGATGATTGTTCTGACAAAAGCAAAGATCATCTGGCAGGTTTGTAAGGACAAACTCTCCAAAACTGCATCTAATTTTGAGGTCCTCAACTCAAAATTCTTTATTTTGCACATGCAAAGATCAAAAACATAGCCAAACTGTACAGTTATATGTGTACTACTTGACCTGTGAAAGCAAATTAATTAGGATTGTACCACCTGAAAATTAGAGGTCAGATTAATGCCTCTTGGATAAACTGCCCCTCGAAATTTTAATGGAAAGTTTTATAGAGCAATTGAAAACTATTTAGAGCTGCTTTTCAGTAATTAGATGAGCTATTAAGTGGAAAATTGGCAGACTAATGAGTGATTTAAGACACAAAAACTCAGCTTGCATTGGCAGGATTACGGAAGGGGTAGATATTTTCAAAAGAATGTTGTAAAAGATAACGTGGTTGATCCACAATCAAATATATTTCAGAATATTAGTGTATTTTTTCTTGTATGAACTTTTAAAGCCTATTATTTTCCCAAAATGAAAGTTGAAACATAGATGCTAAGAATAAAATAACAATCCAAGAGCCCTATGCTTTTTCTAAGATCAGAGGTATGTGTCTGCTGTCTTCTTTCTGTCTGTCTAATTTACTCTGAGGAGAGCAGAGACTATACCGAAGTACATAAGGGGTATCAGAATTCCTTTATGTTCCAGTGTTTTCCCTCCTTCAGGGAATGGATCAGACAGTGAGTGCACAGGGACAACATGACCTGTGAATCCTCACAAACCAAAACACAGCTGGCAGGTCTAATTTTAGGTCCTTTAGCCTTGATCATGTCCCTTTAATGTATTGAGTGGAAAAAGAAAAGCGCTTAAAATACAGGAAACATCACAGAAGGTCCAAATTCCTCTTTAAATAGAGCCTCTACATTGATGTGTTTTTCCTCAACTCCAGTTTTGTTTAATTTTCTGTGTGATTTTTTTTTTAAATGCATGTGAAATTTGCCAGGTCGGCAGCCCAGGAGACAGAAGTCCCCTATCAACAGAAAGGTTGCTGCAATGCGAAGTGGAAATTTGCATTTCCTACAATGACTTGCTGGTGTGACAGAGCCCTGACCTAAAAGGACTACCTTTAAGCTTGAGAACATGATTTAGTTTCCACACCTCATTCCCAGCCTTGTCTTAGACAAGCAGAGAAACAATAGGATTTATTTTTATTTTCTATTTGATCTAATGGGAGGAAGATAGGGCCTCAGACCTTGACTTTTCTCAGTATCATTTTGTATGACTTTCTGAAATTCTTTTCCAAGATGCTGAAAAAGCTGGGGATTTCCGTGCAGACACGCAATGCAGAGATTGCATGAATTATCAAACTATACTTTAAAAAACTTTCCCTTCAGTGAAGTTTTAAAAACTTCTTCCTTCAGTACTCAATATCCAAGCCATTTTCTACAGAAGACAGTTTTTATCTTTCAATTGCCAAAAAGATTCATTTTCCAAGTACCAAGTTCCTAAGCAAAAAGGCCTTATATTTCTGTGAAGGTGGATTCTTGGTTTACAAAAATATAGAGAGGCAAATTTGAGGGAATTTCATGCCCAAAAAATTAATTCAGGATTTTATCAGAATATGACACTGATTTGGTACTTTTAGTTGTGAAGACTGTGTAAGAAATTTTACAAAAGCTTTATTAGAAAGCATAGCTTTTGATAGAACTGTTTTTCCATCTGTGTTGATTTTTCTTCCTTATTTTTTGCTTTTTCATTTTATTTGAGAGATCTACTTGCTGGTTTGTTTGTTTGTTTGTTTGTTTGTTTTAAAAATCTTAAAACATCTTGTTTGCTTGGTTTGTTTCTTTCATTTTCCTGGAATTCCTCAAAATGTAAGTGTATGAAAAGCAGTGTTTGGAGTGGACAAACTAATGTACAGCATCGATCCCATCTTGTAAGCACAGCAGCCCCGGAGAGAAATAAAACTTAAATAGATAATTTTCTGTCAGCTTGCATAGCCCACTAGGTCTGAAACTTGAGAACTTTTTGCTGTGTGTTACGGTGTAACCCTGTCCTACTTGCGACACACGAGCTGATCATAAGCAGCAAACACTTTGGTTGTGTCAAACCTTTTATACCTAGTCTAAGGGACTCTTTCCCATGATCAGATGCCACACAGACTTTCAGGAAGGAAGTCAGAAATTATTTCCTGGAATCCATGTTATAATCTTAACACAGAACCCAGAAAAACTGGAAGATCAAATGTGATGTGACTCATATGTGCAGCCATTCCAACAAAATCCCCCAAAATTAAAATGTTTTCCTTGATATTTTCAGATCAGTTAGGCTGTTTCAGGCCATGGTAATCTTTGAGCATTAGTCAATTTGTACAGGTAGAAGATAGGCCAAAAACTTTGCAGGTTTGTGGAGTTGGTAGATATACAAAGCTCAGCTTTCAAGCTCTCCATGTTGTCATGAATTGCAAAAAGAGAATATGGTAATTTTGCAAAGTACATTTTTATTGTTCTTTTAGTCTTCATCTTCTCTTTCCCTCAACAGAAAACCCATTTTGTCTGTAGTCCTCCACAGTCAAACTGAAGGAATTGGGCTTCAATTAATGCTGCTTAGTGATCTATAAAATGCAGTGCAATGGATACAACACCTCTGAGACAAAGTGTTATGTTAGATTATTAAAGTAACTGTACTCTCCTTACTGGCAAAAAATTATGCAACATCAAGAACTATCTTAACTGCTTTGACTAATGAAGTTAAGTTGCATTTGCTCTGTCCAGTAGAGCTGATGGAAAAGCAGGGAAAGTAAACAGAGAAAACTGTATCAGTTCACAAAAATTTTGCCATGTGAGACAAACAAGCTAAACTTTTCAGATAGCTTAGATGTACTATAAAGATATACACAAATTTAAATACTTGATACAATTAAAAGGTCCTACAAGCACCTGACACATTACACATTTATTTTACATAGAAAATGAGCTCTGATTTGAAGTAATTTTCTTGAAATTAAAGGCCATACCTATAGACACCGCTAATCTTAGGATTTAAAACATTTAGTTTCTGATTCTGAGATACAGGGTATACCAATAACTGCAAAATAGCATCATGACCTCATTCTCAATGTCCTGTTTAGGACCTGTAAAAGACAGCTAAAATGTCAAGAAAAATTTAGGACAAAATATATCGCTGGAAAAAAAGTGGTGCACATTATTTAACTTAAATAATGCTAGAGACTTCAGTGATCCCATTTGTGAGAGGGAGGGATTTTAAATTTTACAGGTCAGCGTTAGGAGTGTGCTTTTGCTTTCCCTATAAAAATATAACAGTTTGTCTGCAGATAAGTGTTAGCAAAAATTACAGTTCACAGATGCTTACTGAGGTCTTTCTGGGTTTGGATAGCTAAACCTTCAGAAATTTAGTCCTAAATAGCCAGAATCATGAATCTCACACCACCCTGTGCTTGTGAAACTGCACTCAGGCTGTAGAGGGACTATATGTACTATTGCAAGGCTGTTTCCAAGTAGCTGAGAGTCATGGCCAGGCGCTGAAGCAATGAACTATTATCCCACACCTACAATTCCTCCTGGTACCTAGGACTGTGATGGAGGAAGCTGACAGAGTTAAATGCAGACGGGACCAAAGCTATCCAAAAGAGTGAAGGATGTAGTTTGTGTCACACTGACAGATCCTATGAAACAAAGGAGGAGATGAAGAGGGACTGGCTGAGTAAGGAAGATGACTCCAGTTGTTTCCCTGGATGACTCCAGAGAAATGAGGAGACTCCAGTTGTAAAGGAGTAGAATTGGAGCACTGGGAGAAGGTGACTGTGAATTAATTAAGCTAACGAACTGGAAGGAGGCAGCTGCTGGACTTGGACCCTGGGATTCAAGTGAGATGAGGGAAATGAGGAACAGAAAAGAAATATCAGGGCTGGTGAAATGGGTGATGGAGGCTGGATGAAGAGCTGGTACCTGACTTAGCTCCTCCATTTCATTGCAAAAGAGGAGCCTCCCACTAATGCACTCCTTTGAAGGCACTAATGGCAGACGTTGGTGGCAAGCATTAAAAGAAAAATGCCACACAGCCTTCTTTACATTACTCCCCTGTGGTCCCTCTTGCCACACAGATGTGGGATGTAGAGGAAGCAGGTGACAACACCCTGTATGCAGTCCCTGGTCTTGGAAGGTCCACTGTAATGGAGCAGGACCATTTCAAAGGAAGTCCTGCTCAGAGCTGGAGTGGTGCACGCTCCCTTTTTCTGTGGGGGGTGCTGCAGATGCCAGCATGTACAGGCTGGAGCATGTTCAGTACAGATGGAGTCTTTGAAGAATTTAGCTGACAAACTCTTAAATGTCTTTACTAAACTAGTGCTAATTGAAAATTTTCAAAGGTTTATAGCTTGGCCAAATGTGGGTGGATTTTCAAAGAGATGGCAAAAGGCACATCCCCAAGAGCAGGGCCATCCCTTCTCCAAATGTTATGCTTCTGTTCCAAAGCACATTCTCCTCAATTAAATATAGCAAGAAACAACATACCAATATTTTTCTTTAATTTCATTTTCAGAAATGGCTGAATCATTTTTGCTAAAACGTTCCAAAATAATTGAGACTTGGGCAAACATTCTGCAGACTAAATATCAATTTAGAAAGCAAAGTTTAGCAAATGGAAATACTGTCTTACAAGGGGAATACCTGTTCTGTCTAAAATAAATTGAGAGGACAAGTTTTAGGAGTCCTTTTCCAGAAATTAGGAAGAGAAGGACTGGTAGTAAATTGCTGCAGATTTGTAGCACTGCTCATGAGGACAGAATTTGTCTTTAAATGCATTCCTCACATTTAAATGCTTACACAGGTTAATTCAGTGCAGATATTACTAGTGAGTGATTTGCTTGCATGGGAAGGTTACTTCTGTGGTGTTGCCAAATTCAGTGAGGCTTTGGCAGTTACACAGTGATAGCAAATCACCCAGTCACGCAAATTAAAGTTCCCTCAGGGTGGCTTTAATTTCTGTATCTAACTTGCTCAAAATGCTTTTAAAATTTGCATTGTAGAGTTAGCGTGATTTACTCATTTGAAGTATGTCCTGTGCCCTCTCTCTTCACCCTTGGATGTTTTACTAACTTCTGCTTTTTCATAATATCCTGACTGAGTGCCCCTCTGCAGTGGCAGAATTTCCAGCAGGTGAATACTGACTTTGCATTCTGCTTTCCAAAGGAACTACAGGTTATGTTTTTTCTGTTTCACCCAAACAAATCTAACTAACGCAAATTCTAACCATCTGTATTAAAACAATGATGCACACTTTTGAGGCTGCTGGAGAAACAGCAGATTTTGCCATATATCTAGAATACTTACCTTTACATCCCACCCCCTGGACCTTTTTTTACAGAAATGGTGGATAATACATTTCCCTTAGGGAGGATTTAAAAGTGTTTTCCATGATGATGGCTAACATGTAGGCTCCTATCACTGTGGAGATGAAGCCTACTTTCACCAAAACAAAATTTACTTTCCTCTGGATAGCAAGTTCCACACTGGAATAGGCATCAAGGCAATTGTCAATTCACACAGTAACTTTTGCACTGCTCACCTAATTCAGGTGGTGGGGAACAAATGACACTTCAGTGTATTGGATGCCATAGACATAAACCTGAGATCCTAGAAATCGAGTGTGGACCACCAAAGATGTGCCTGTAATTTGCAAAAGCTTGGTGTGTCCATGGGGATCCCAGAAAACTTACAATGCCATTTACCTCAGAAAGGAGAGATGTTCAGCTGGGAAGTGAACATAATACAGCCTGAGGGAAGCAGTATTGTCCCAGGTTCTGTGCTATCAAATTGTTTCATCAGGCAAATTGGAATGAGGGAAGCACTCAACTGTCAGCGGTATGTTACCGTCACTGGTGGAACTGGAAAAATTTTTTGAGAAAATGGTAGAAGCTTGGAAGAGAGATACACAGAAGGAATCAGTGAAGAGTAACAGGCAGTTGTGGATTTTATATGCAATTCATTGAACGGTTCCTTGAATTGCACCAGTTGCATGTCAGAAAGTACAAGCAGAGACCTCTGGACTGGGCTTTACATGGAGAGCTGTACCTGTACAAATGTCTTGTCTGGAATTTAGAGAACATGTTAAGCTTTTGTATGTGGGCTCCGGGAGCTCCTCTTGTTCCAGTCTGTATTGTGCTAACAGCCCGTAATCCTAACAGAAGACCGTGTGTTTGTTGTGGTAGGGGGGAAAAGAAGAAGAAAAAATTTGCCCATTTAGTCTTAAGTATATTTCTAACCCGAAGAAAGGCTATGTGAGGTATCTGTAAGGAGTCTCTCTCAAAGAAAGGTTCTTTACCGTTGCTCAGAAAGTAGTACAGCTTGAGGTATTTTACACCAGCCTATAAGGCACTAGATTTAAATTGGTGTGCAGTGAAACATTTAAATATACTATAGCAAATGAAATATGGTCCAATAGGTTTTTTATGGTCCGGCTATGCTTTTTCTTTTCAATCACTAGCCTGGGGGGAACAAGTCGGCTTTAAAATGTCTATTTTAGCTATGCTTTTATCACCTCTGTCTTTTAGGAAGTTTGATTTCTTTTTTCATTTCTTCTCTTTGATAAAAAAAGAGCTGAGATCTCTGAATGGGTTATTTATCTCTTATGTTTAATCTATTTATCTGTCAATGGACATGCTGCTTTAGAAGTGTTTTATATTACTAATTAATTTAATTTCACATACTGTACTCCATGTTAACACATTTTCTATTATACACTATAATGCGATACAGGGCCTTCCCTCAGCAACCTTACCTTAAAGCTTTAATTGCTTTCCTCTAAGATTCAGCTCATGTTTGATTTATCTGATTTCTTTGTATAAAGATTCCCTGGTTTACAATGTGTGCGCAAACCATTAAATTGGTGTTGATGTTTATCCAGCAAACTTACCAATTGGTGATAGTATACATCCCTTTATGAATTTATGACTGGGCAATAAAAGAAGTGTCAGAAGCCCTGTTGTTGTCTCTATCAGGTCACTCTGTTAGTTTATGTTTAGAAAGACAACATGGCCTGCCACTGACTTACACAGTGATTTGAAGGATTGACGCCTGCAGTCAAAATCTGTTATGAATTTCTAGCCGTGAAATGATTTTTTTTTTTCCTTTTTTGAGGGGAAAAGGTGAATATATTGGAGAGGAGAAAAGGGGTAAGACAGCTTGAGCAGGTTTGAAGACAGTGCGGACTTCATCTGACATACATTGTTGTTTACATAATGGAAACGCTGAACCAAAATGCCAGATCCCCAAGCTATGTGAAGTTCAGAGTCTGGATCCAAGTATTGCAGATTGAATTCTCTCTGGCTCTCAAGAACCTAAATGTAGATACCACATATTAAAATGCATGAAAATGAATGATAGTAAATAATCAATGTAGAGTGGGAAATCTGGTCCTTTGATCTGTCAGGTTTCATCACATAACACAAGCATAAGGACATATGGTATTTTAAAGCTGCATTTGAAGAGATGCCTACGCTGACTTTTATCCTTATTTACAAATAGTCAGCAATAAAGGCTGTAATCTTGCAGATAACACTATGGATGTGCATAAGTCTTCTTGCACAGAGTTCATTTTAGGATTGAGATGTGATTAATACAGCTAGGAAACATTTGGAAAATGCATGCATACTTTTGAATGCATTAAGTGAGCCCAGTATTATAGCTCTTAAGTAAAGAGTAGGTAGATGTATTTATCTCTGCCCATTTGTTTCAAATCCAGAAAGCTGTATTGTTTCTGTAAAACCTCTTCATTAGCTATTTCGTTGTTACATTTACTTCCCACTCATTAAAGATCCATCCCACTTTCCTTACGTATGGATGACGTCTATCGGCTTAAGTGAGAACTAATTGCACAGGAGGTGAAAGTATTCAAATTAGGATTACCAATATATGACCACACGGAAAAGCAAGCATGAAATATTCTAATTCTTTTTAGATGCAAAGTAACTTAGGAACAAAACCCATTGTGGCTGACTCTCACAAGCTTAAAGCATTGTGAAAGAAAAATTAAAATGGGCAAGGCTAATTAATTTGCTAAAATCCATTGTTAATGCAGTGTTTTCAGTCCTCCTGAATGCTGCTCTCATGACATTTGGTGTCTTTCTAAAGGACCGTCCCAGCTGTAAATATTGTTTTTTCTTTCCTCTGAGAATATAAGCTTCCATTTAAATAAGTAAGTTCCTAGACCTCATGATAAAATAAAAAGCTTGGAAGCCAGAATAGCATGCTTCTTAGACTTTAAAGGCAAATAAAGATCAGTCTGTGTATTCCTTTTAAAGTCTTTTTCTGAAGTGTCATGATTTTTAACTTTTTTTGAACTCTGATGTTGGACTGTTTTGGATGAGGGAAGGGGTAAGAAGGAGAGAGCTTTTTGGCTTTTCAATTTTTGGGATTAGCAAGGAATGAGTGGCTGCATGGCTATTCTAAAGGCTTTTTAAAAACTGCGTCACATATACCAGAAGAGATAGTATCATCTGGCAAATTGCTGCTGAATGAAATAGTAATCAAAATATGTGACAAAAGCTACGAGCTCTCTCCGACGACTCTGACAGGGCTTACGCTATGGTGGGATTATTGAAAATCTTTAAAACTCTGTGCAGGAAAGCCAAGCCATTGAGGACTTCAACCCACTAGCACTTTTTCCTAGCAGTGGCATTTGCTGCTGTGAATTCAGGGCTCCGTTGACTTTGGCTGATCTGAGCATTGCTCCCTGTCGGGCGAGCTTGCAGGATCGGGCCCTTGGATGATACATGTAGGACTCTGGAAGACCAGCTTTTACTGCTCATATGTTTGGCAGGCAGATTTGATAATCAGTGCTGTTCTAGAACCTTACACCATCTCAGTGAATATAAATTGATGGTGTAAAGCAAATGGGCAACTGGCAGGAAGCCAAACACGGAGGGGAGAGAAGACGGTTTATTGTTGAGGGGGCAGCCCGGTGTTCTACAGCAGAGCTTTCTGTTCACAACAGCTCTGCAGAGCTGCTGAGTTCGAGTGTGGCCTCTGAAGTGTATGAAATAATAACAGTTTTATTTCTCCTGACACAAGCACGGAAGCTGTTTGCTGCCACCTCAGAACTGTTACCCTGCAATGCAAAAGTACCAACAAGGCAGGCTGGATGCAATGTTATTATAAACAGTGCCGCAGTAAACTTCAGGAAAAGCCCATTATACGGTGATAGCCTGTTTGTCAGGAGAAAAGTTCACTAATGTATATGGGAAGCAGAGCTCCTCATTTGCTGATATGTCTGAGTCTATTTTGTTGCACTTTTACCTTTATTTACTGTGCAGGTGCTGCTGAGAATAACCTCAGAAAACACAAAAAGATGGGAGGCCATGTACTCAGCTAGTTTAAATTGGCAAAGAAATGGTGTCAATTCAAGGCACTTGATGCTATGGTCCATTGCTTATTAATCCTTTCTAAAATTTTAGGATTTTGGGGGTTAGGGAAGAAAGAGTGTTTTCTCTGTGGTTGTTTCATTACTGCAAATCACTGAATGAAAGGTGCATTTAAAATAAAGTAATGAATGAATGATAGCAGGAAAAAAATTGAACATATGTACAGGATAGAATTAAATTCCATTTTAACTCTAATTTGTGTTCCTATGCAATCAGTTGCAGTGATATGAGCTGAGAATTTCAATGAGGCTTCAGGGAGTTTGACACCCATTTCTTATTTTGTTTTGATGGGATTAGCACCCCTAAACCTAAAACTTCTTTGAAAATCAGCCATAATGTCAGTCCTTCCAACATGTCTTAATCCTTTCTGTTTGTTTAATTATTCCAGGAATTATTCTGTGCTTAAAAGAAATGCAAGTACTACCTTTTGTAGTTGGAGAAATATCATGATTCATTCATCAGTCATAGATCTTAAGTGCCTGTCTTATAAAACTCGAGGGTTTTCACTACCCTCCCTGTGCTCTTAAAAATCTGGTTGCTGATTCAGGTGTCTTTTCTTGATGCAGAAACCTACTGCTACACTCTGTAAGCTCATCCCTGGGTTCTGTCATCAGTTGTGTATTTTTCCTCTCCTGACATAGGTTCAGGCACATGGGATCTCTCAGCCTCCCTTTATCCACCCAAAATCAGCTTCTTTTTTCCTTTCTTGTTTTCTTCTTCCAGGGAGTGATGTAGTAAGGTTTTCATTGCTTGTATTCCTTAACATTCATGAAGACATTTAGATTCCTGTCTGGAAAGTATTCTTAATACATACAAATATTAAGTTATGCTAATTCCTCAACTTAATTTACTGGCAAGTTTCTCAAGATAAACATGAAAATGGCACGAGTCTTTTGTAATGCTAAGAGCATGTTCAAATTTTCTCTGAACTCCAACAGCATATGAAAATTTTAAAACTTGTAAAGGAGATCTGCCAACTTCACCACTATGTACTAGTGAATAGTGGAATAAAAGAAAGAATAAGTCAACTTTTTAACATTTTGTTGAGGAAATCATTGTTTGTTAAAAACAGGTATGTTATGCAAATCAAGTGATTTACTGAGAGTCAGTTCTTACTTCCAATAACTAGATGAGCCAACTCAACAGTGGCTAGAAAGCCAAGAAAACAGCATATAGATTAAGATTACTCAAAACTTTTGTTCCTGCATAAAAGAGATGCAAATTGTACCATCTTACTATTGCTTATGAGTAAAGGCTAAAATCTTGCTTCTTCACCTCCATTTAAGATACAGAGCTAAAACCATGTAACAGTGTCTGTGATAGCTTTCACTGACTGAATTTGGGATGAGTGGCCTCCTGTCCTGTCAACATACTTTGCAGAGCCAGTAGAGGCAAGCTAATCACAAAGATGGAAGGAATAGGATTTTCAAGGCTGAAAAAGTAATTTTAAAAGCATGCCACTATTCCTATGTGGAGTGGATTGAGGTAGAAGGCCAGGCTCTGAGAGTTATTTCTGCAATTTGCAGGAGAGGATTTTTAACCTCATTCAGGTAAAAAGAAGGAAGAGGATTAATTCTTTAAAATCAGTATAGAATTCAGATTTCTGCACTCCTTTTTTTCATAAATACATTTAGAGTCAAGTATTAGGATGGATGTGCATATTCACCTGCTGTTTCTTATGGAAGTCACACATCATTTCCAAAACTGAAGTGTGGGTAGGAACAGAATATCAATTTATCTGTTTACTGTTGAAGTTCTTATCCTGTCTATACCCACATCCAGAATATCTGAAAGCCCCCTGGGTATTGCATCTTCATTGCAATGTAAAAATCCTTCCCCTCTTCAGCTGTTTCTCCCTGCTTGGTTTTAGGGAATTAATTATCATATGGTTGCCATCTATTCAGAAAATTACAGGATAATCCCAGTGTTTGAACACCATGTCTGAATCTCAGTCTCCACTTGGGCAGGACACATGGTGTGAGAGACAGCTGCTAAAAACTGTGCAGCTATTACAGTGTGTCAGTTTATAAGCCGTGAAGAGTATGCACCAGCTCGCAGATTGTTGGTAGGAGTGTGGTACTTTGTTATAAATATATTTTATTGATTGTAAGGAGATTTTATTAAAAAGCTATCCAGAAGAAATGGGCAGTAAAAGACCAAGTAAATTGCTTGGCTTTCATTTTAAGTTGCCTAATTTCTTAAGGGTTTGTGGGGGCTCCACAGGCTCCCAAAATACTGAGAGAGATTATTCTCACTTAGTGATAGTGGATAGCTGTGCACTGGATGTTCAGCAAGATGGTGGTCTCTGAGGAGGGCATCCAGTCTCACATGGAAAGGTCTACAGGTTCTATTAAACCAGATCTTAAAAACATTTAGGTGACTAAAAATGCAGGTGAAAACTTGTCAAATTGTGGAAAGCAACTAAATACATTGCATGCCCAGCTCCCACGGAAATCAGGTACATTAGCCACCTGACTCCTATTCTGTTTAATCGTACATAGATTTGTCTTTAGGTCCCTAAATGTTTCTATGGTTGCACCAAACACTTCTTGCTTCTTTTCAGATTAATGTTAGCTCAGGGCACCTGCCACATAGCAGAACAGTACATACTTCTAAAAAAAACCACTTTGGATCAAGACTTTTTAATGTGTAAATATTATACATTCTTTTAACATTTTCCTAGTAAATATTTTTAAAATGTTACAGATCTATGGCAGATGTTGCTATCTACTGTTTCCTAAGCATGTTATGTGATGGGTTGTGTGTGTATCTGTGTTTTCATGCTTTTTCTGTTTTAAGCCTAGGGAAATCAGCATATTGCGCTCAGTGGCAGTGGTAGGCAGAACATCAATGTGGAGTATATATTATTACACCTAAGACTACTGGCAAGTTGTGCAAATACAAACAGAAATGGAAAAAAAAGTGCAAGACCCAAATAACTGAGATTATAAACCACCTCCAATAATTTGCTGAGGCCTTTTAATACTTTTTAAAATCTGAGGCTTATCAATAAATTAATTCAAACTCCGCAGAGGAACTCTGAAACAAACCAGAGATGCACAGGTGTTGGTCAAACCCTAATGTGATTTGATAATACTTAATTTCCCATCATTCCCACCTCAGCCCTGCTGAAAACCAGCCTCTCAGTCCCTCTGGCTGTGGGGCTTCCCAACACCCATACTTCCTGTTCCAGGGCTTCCCAACACCCATACTTCCTGCTCTAGAGAACCTCTCTGCTCCTCAGCCACCTGTTACTCTGACTTCCCCAGATTCTCTTTTCTGTTCCAAGTTGTCTTCCTGAGGTTGAGCTAAATCCTTTACCAAAATAAAGCCTACATCTTGCTGCATTAGCATCCCTATTTCTCCTGACCTTAAAAACACCTTGCAAAGCTACTTCCTCTTCCATGTGCTTGCCCTCTCATCTCACATACCTGAGCTGCCCTTCAGAAGCTGATTAAATTTAAATGTAATCATAATCATATCGCTTTAAAGAGGAGGCATGAGCACTAATAAATGCTTCAAATCAGGCATAACACTTTTTCAGATGTTTTATTCTTTTTACACCTATATTCTAGAAACCCTTGTCCAAAGGGACCATTTCAATTCAAAGCCCTCAACCTCCCACTCCCAAAACCACAAAATGTCATGACTTCTGCTCTGAACCTCATAACAGTCACCGGTAGCTGGATATATCAATACTGGCTACTAACAGCCCCTTATTATTTCCTATCACCTGTTACAAGCTCTTGTCTGTTCAACGAGACAAGTCTCCAGGTCTTGGTTCTGCAGGAATTTCAAAACCCTGTACACAAGCTGCCAGTGTAGAAATTGCCAACTTGTGTTGGCTGTTCTACTCAGATGCAGAAAAGAGGCCTTTCCAGGAAGAGGAGAGCATATAGTCTTCTCTTCTGGACTCACTCAGAAAATAGCAAACAGAATCTACATATGCTTTGGAAAGTAGATATCCTTTGAAGACCTGAGCTGCAGTTTCCCCTCGCAGAATATTGGAAATGCTTGTAACTTTATGCAAATTCATGGCTTAGAGTTCATCTTTGAGATTTTGGGTTCAGACACAGTGTGAGACTTCGCCTGAACCACAGCAGTTTCACCTAGTTGCCACATGAAAGCATCGATTGCAGCACTGCAACCAAAAGTCTTACAACGTTTGCCAAAACTCAGATGAACTCCTGAATAAACCTGGCCTTAACTATGAATGGTTCAGGCTTTCACTATTAATGTGGTGTCTTTGTACTGCAAAAGTTGTTGCAGCCATTGCCTTTGCTTTGCAGATTCAGTGTGTATATATATATATATCTATATATCTATATATCTATATATCTATATATCTATATATAGATATATAGCTATATATATCTATAAAACCAGCTAAATACAAATTAAACTATGTACATTAAAAATTAAAACATAAACCCTTATTTTGTGATGACTAGTTTTCTTCCCTTTTAGTAGGTCATGAATATTTTCTGGCATGATATGTCACTAGCTTATAACTTCATTAAGCTGCAGTCCATACCTTACCCTTTCACTAGATCCCTGAAAAGAACTTTTGTGTGTGCCAAACAGATATCCACTTGGTCTGTGGCTCTTGAAAGGTAAATTGCCAAGTTCCAACAAGCAAATTAAGAGGTGCAATGAGAGTTAGCTGTTGCATTCTATCAAATCCTGCTACTGAATGTGTTGAAAAGCTTGCCCAGAGCCATGGCCTCACATATTTATGGTATGAATGGGAGACACTTGGAGCTATGTATTGCCATAGTTCCCATTTCTTTTGTAATAAACTAGCTCAGCAGATGTAGCTTAGGTAAAAAGGAAATTCAAAGTCTCCTACTCAGAGACTAACCAAAACAAAGTTCTCCCTCCAGTCCTCTGTCTATGAGCCAAACTCAGAGCCAGACCTTACTTGTACTGATTAGTGTTTTATTCTGTGTGTAACCCAAGGAAACTCAAAGGGTTCCCAGATGGAATAAAGTGCTGCTTAATAGCACCGTGTAAGTATCACTGCCAGAATGTGGCACAAAAAATGTTTAAAAAATCCAACTTTCCATTTATAACACAATACAGATTAAATCATAGCAAAAGTTTTCCAAGTCAGTTGCATCATTCTCTTCGTTTATAAGTTTTGGTGCTGAAGACATCAGTTCTGGGTAGCTTAGCTTTTCTTTTATTATAGATTTTTCAGTATTAGTAACTAATTCACATCAAATAATTCCATACTTGTGGCTTAACCTGTGCCTATGTTCTACAGGCTTCAGAGTATTTAGTATCACATTTCTGATGTGATTTACCCTGCCTATTCCACCTGTGTAGTAAAGTAAAGAATTAAGATGTTCTACTGAACTTTGTTGATTTTATTTAGCCTGATGGGTGCACAATAGCTCCAAATTAAAGCAGAAGCAAAAGATGAGCCCAAGATCTACAAAACAGCAGAACCTGAAGGATCATGGATTAAACGAAAGACCTCTAACAAAGCTTGTACTTTGATCCAGCAAGGTGGTGGTGAGGGAGATAACAATACACATTTTTGTGCTTGTTGATACTTTCACTCATGTACTGTACCAAGATGTTTCAGAAAACATTGATTACAACTTTCTACACCGTTTTTTCACAATTTACATAACAGCATCTGAATCTCAAGAAAAAAAGGCTTTCTATATTAATCAGTAAAGGCTAATAAATTTACAATTCAGCTTCCATTGAAGTCTTCAGAGAACTTCTGTTGCCTTTGTGGGGTGGTAGGTTGGCCCTTTAGCATACCTTTCATGCCTAACAGTGCATGAATCTTTTGTATTTCTAGCTTTATCTAATATTGTTGCTTAACTCAATTACATATAAAAGTGCAAAGAGTCTCCTCACTCTTCGCAGCTTAACCCACCACTTGTTGTTACTTGTTTATGACACATTTTTCTACTTTATAGTCTTTAATCTGAAATTATATCAAGTGCTGTAATAAAACTGAAAGAGATAATATCTATGGCATTTCCATTCCTCTGCTCTGGTGATAACATTATTTAACAACACTAGGAAGTTAATTAAGAAAGACCTTGCTGTCATAAATCCATGTTGCCTTCCTCATTAAATTAGGCTTTGCAATGTATTGCTGAAGTTCAGAAAACTTTTCTGGACATTCAGCAATGGGTGCTTCACTAAATAGTCCACAATATGTTACGTACTCTTTTACAGGATGAGGATCTATTTAACACTAATGCTTCTGGGGTTTCACATGTTTAGATCAGATTAATTCTGAATCTTCCTTTCCTTTGAAATCATTAGGAAAATATTTCTGCTTTATGGATATTTAAGGTATTTAATCTTTTCACAGCCATGTTTGCTCTCATTTACATGTTATATTATCCCTATTCTGTGTTTCCTTGAATCCTTGATTTATGCAGTTCTCCATCCCAGCTAACAGAAGCCAGCTACTGATTGAATATACTAGTTCCTTGCCCATTATCATTCATCGTGAACATGGGGTTTTTCCTATCAATTGTAAATCCTGTCTATAGTGCAGAAAAAAATGAAACTGGGCTTTATCTTCATGGCTTTGTGAACCCTGCATTCTTTCATAATGCATTTGTAAACCATTTTCTGTAAGAATTTGGTTTAGGGCAATCAAAAAAGAACCAGCTCCATAGGTTAGACAGGGGTTCAAATTCAATTAAATCAGCCCTGTAGGAACTGATTCCCTGAGTGTATTGCAAAGCAGAGCACTGGGATTGTTTGGGACCAGATTTGTGAAAATCCTTATGTGGTCCTGAACTTTTCAAACATGTAACCTGAGATTCTTTAGCTTACCCAATCTTGAAAAAAGAATTGTTCAGTGAGATGACTTAACCATCAAAGATGGTTGTAACTGTACTGTGTGAGTATCACTGTTTAATATTTAATGCTGTTTCCATTCCTCTGACTATATGATTCACAAATTCCTGACCCAAATTGGAAAGGCTAAATAAAAAGATCTTGTATTAAATGACCACCTGCCTCAGTCATAGCCAGTAATTTAGGCAATCATGAAAAAATATTGCAGAAATTAGTAAATGCAAAATTTGAGAACTGTCACATACCTGAATCTGGTATCTACAACAACCCTTTGTTTGAAGTACCTTACATCAAAACCAGTGACTGTATAGGGTCAGGAGTGGATGTTTGCATCCAAATTGTGTTGATGGGGCTGATCTTTAGCATAAATAGATACTTCTGATAAGCCTGCCAGTAGGTGAAGATTCACATTTTGAAGAAGAATAATCTAAGGCTCACCAGACAGTTCCATTTTGCAAAGCCATTAAAAGGGACACAGTTCTGCCTCCTGATATTAATGAAAGGAACACTATTTTTAGTAGTGCTGATTATTTTCTTGACTTGGATTAAGTAAGGTGTTCTCACCCCCCCCCATTTGCTCCAGGTCTTTTCTCAAGAGATTAACAAAGCAGAACTTGATGAGACACTTCATTCTAAATAAGAAAGAGAACTATTTAGAAGTAATCTTTCTGTTTTACAGCTTAACTTTGTTCATCACTTCAAGGCCTTCTCAATATGATTTTTACTTCAGGGTTTACAGTATTTTTATTTTTGTTTGCCTCCATTACTTCTGAGACTACTTTACCATACTGATTGTTTAGTGGTTTGAAAGACTGTCTCCCTTAGCTTCATTGCAGATTTTGGTCTTCAAGTATTGTCTTTAATTTTACTTCTTGTTGGGCTATATCTGTTTGTTCTAATATGCATTCCATATTGTCTTTTTAGTCTTTGTCTGCAATAATTGTAAGATAGTACAGACAACTCTTAAATATTTGTCTGAAATATGGATTTTGTATTTCAGAAGCTTAAAATAACGTTTTGGTATGTTTACTGAAAGGTTAAGTTTCTTAAATTAGGCTTCAAATCAAATTCTAAGGAATATAATGGCAAAACTCTTACTGACTCAATGGAAATAGGATTTTATATCCAAACATCTAGAAGATCACATACAATATCTAGGAGAAGAAAATTGCTGTAATACTGTTTGGTTTTATTACTACGCATTGTGCTTTATGTCTGGAGACTGACCTGAAAACCCATTGGTCCAATATCACTGTTCCTCTCTCTCCAGTACTTTCTTGTTACCTAAAATGTATTTTTAAATCTTTTCAATCATTTAATCTTTTCCATAGCTACCAATTTTACCTCTTTTTAATCTATCAGCAAAATTTAAGTCAAACTTTGAGTGTCTCTCTCTCCTGCAATTCATTCTGCCTTTCAACTGCAACAGAAATATTTTCGGTTAGCTAGCTTTAGAGTCTTATAAATAGCAACCATAATATTTTCCTGTAGCACAGTTATTGCTGCATTTTCTTTTTTGTTGCTTTGTTTGTTTGGATTTTTTAAAAATTCTTTTCTACCTTAAAAAGTGCACCATGAAATTCCTACCATCCCAATCAGATATTCTTCCATTTTCTCCATAGATTCTTTTCTCCATTCATTATGTCAGACCATCCCAGTATTTATCCTACTTTCAGGGAACTCACTGCCTGAAAATTCAGAATTAAAAGACCAAAGTGTCTGTTTATTCTTATGTGTCAAAACCCCTGAAATGTTTGATAGCTTTGCAAGAAATTGGGACAACAATCATATATTAATATTTTCATTAGGAACCGCAGTTCTTCTTCACAGAAAATAGAGCCAAATTGTACTTGATGTGTGATAATGTTTATTGTCACCCTTCTTGTCCATGTGAATAGTCACCATTTTCAAGATTGCTGTACGGGCTACTTACCCTCCTTTTAATTTACTTGAAGGAAAATTTTCAGGGGGAAAATTTTGCATAAGAGATTGCAAATTGTTTTTCTTCTGACAGCACCAAAGGGTATGGTTTTCTGTCATTGTTCTGTTTCCATTGCAAAGATGGGAATTTTTTCTACCACTACACTGCATATCACTTTATTAATCATCTTTCTTCCCTTCCTTAGAATATCCATTTTTTCTCTGTAAATGTGCTTCTCAAGCTTTCATTTTGCAAACCACACATCTGGTCATCTTTCTTTTTTGTTGTGTCTAAAAGCAGCCATATGTCATCAGCAACCCTCTCATGTATATTGAACTTCCTTAGCACATCAGCTTGTCTCTTTGAATGTGTTACCTGATGTCTTTAAAGTGGCAAAACACAGAAAAGTGGGTCCTCCTAGTCTTTTGTTCATCAGACAAGAAAGAGTAAGGAATATGGGAGAGACAGGGTGTTTACGCCATTGTTCCATATCTATTCTAGCTTTGCTTTTTAATTTCTCCTTGCCTTAGTTCAACTAGCAGAATATGGCTCAAATCAGCTCTAGACTATCCAGCACTTAAGTATGGCTTTCCTTCATTGATTGGGAGGAGCCAGGGCTGCCAATGCTGGTGTGGTTTTTGTTAGATCTTCCACAACAACTCTGATTCTTCAGCTAAGTCTGTCTGTCCAGGTGCTTTATTAGGTGTTCACTGTTTTTAACATGAGTGGTCTTCTCTGGGAATTAACAGATATAACAACAGTCCTTCTGCTCGGGAAAGAGGCATTAAGTGCTTGAGAACTATTACAATGTGTCTGGCAGCATGTAAGCAAATAACAGAGAAGAATAATGATACTAAGAGATCTAGATCAAACAGGTAAACTTTAATTAAAGCTTGAAAAGCTTTTGGTTCAGGAGATACATTCAGTCTTTTCTAAAAGCATGCTTAGTAAACTTGGTTCTGTGGTACTGTATGTGGAGGTCCCTCTTCTCCTTCCCCATTTAGAGTGGCATTACATAGTTAAGACATTAAAAATGTTTTAAAGTGATGAGATGGGTGATATCTGAAGTAACTAGGACCATGATTTAAATGTAGCCCTACCAATGCATAGTCTGTCAGGGGAACGGGCTCAGAGCACTTTCTGTTGTTGAATGTTGAAAATTCTGGAATGCAAGTGCTTCCTCTGCTTCCTAAAAGAGTTGCAGTCTCACAGATAATCAGAAGTGCACCCATTTTGGAGCTCAGTTCATTATCTGAAGCATGGCTTGATCATCCACAGATAGAGGACCAAGTGTCTTGTGGCACTGCTATTTGACCATCCGGTAGCACTGAAGAGTTCATGAGATACCCATGGTTACCTTGGCAATAAAGTGATGAGATAGTAGAATGGGAATTTTTAGAGCTGGTGAGATTTTCTTTTTTTATGACTGTTAACTCATTTGTTACTGAGATTAACGTTTAAACAGACAATTAGGGAATGCTTTTAATAGGCTGAGAAAAGTTAAAGGATGTCAGTGTATTCTTTAATCCTGCCTTTTGAAACAATCCCTAGCAGTTTGTACTCATTATGCCTTTTAAGAGTGAATAATTTAGATTCTTCTTATTAGAAACTCCCCTTTATGTTCCTTCCTCTGAATAGAATTTTCTAAATAAGAAAATAAACTAATCTTATATGAAATTCTATAACCTGTACCTCTGTCTGAGTAAAATTATTATGTACGTATATATAAACTCCCAAGTCTACCAAATCCAACTATGCTGGGCATAAGTGTCATTTAATTTACTGGAAGAAAAGTGACCACACTTACATTGAAAAAAAAACCGCTTTAAATTACGCAGGACAGTGCTGAAAAGGCATCATTAAACATCTTGACATTTGCGATGCTTTTGGCAGGGTTTGGGTCATGAAATCCCAGCCCTTATATGTTCAGAGCAAAAGGAGCCCTGTCACACCCTTCTTCAGTACATACCTGTGCATTTAAGGCTATAAATGCCTGCACAAGATTTGCAAAGCAGGTAAAGCTGTTAATTCATCTCAGGTAGTTACTTGATGATGAAGTGACTTATCATCATTGCAACCATACTAGAATGTGTATTCCTACCAGAAAGCTTAGCCACTGCAGGGGCGACTGGACTCACATCTCCCGTCATCCAGCAGTGTATAGACTAAACTATAACTTTTAGTAAGATAATATGGAAACCGACAACAAATTATTATTTGTGGTCTTTTTCCAGTTTTCAAGTGCAAACATACCAAAGTTTATTTTAAATCTGAGCCAGTCAGACATTTAGTAATATAGATCAAAGCAGAAATGAAGGCCTCCCATGCTTATTATTTCAATATGATGTCTGTTCTAATAAAGTGTAAGAATGCCTGTGATAGACTAACTAGTAGGAATTTTCTGGTTCTGTAGTTTAGCCTTAAATATATACATGTATTTGTAAATTAATCAGAAACATATTGTCGTGGTTTCAGTTCCTCGGAAAGCTGATTGTTTTCAATCCTTTCTTTAATCTTAGAAATATGGTGGCAGTCTGCCAGCACACTTTCAGATAAACAGTCCACTTCACATTTAAAAGCCGTAGAATCACTGATGTTGAAGGGGGGGAAAAATCAACAGAAAACAACACCAGTTTTCGCTCTCTCTGTCTTCCCCAAAATGTAGAACATTATTTAAACAAGTTAGAGTTGTTGTGCTATTGTCCCTCACTCTTAATTAGAAATAATAAAAGCCATCTGTGCAAGGTGAATTTTGATAAGATCTCGGCTTTTAAGTGTTTGTTGATCTTGTGTGTACCAATTTTCAAATGTCTTAATAGCTCCAGGATGGCTATCACACTGAGTAGGCTCAGTGATTTCCATCAAGCTCTGTGCTGCTGTTGAATGCAATTCACTTTATGCGTGGTTATATTTTGACTGAAATTTTAAAAACATACTATTCCTTACAGTACAATAAGTATTTAACGGGATGGAACTGTTTCCATTTGGAAGAGTTATTTTTTAGTTTTTTTTTTTTTTTTACAACAGCAGCTCCTCACAGTTTGGGATTAAACACAATTACAGTGAGGAGTTGTTTTACATGAATTGCATACTGGACAGCATTTGTGTGGCTGCTTTCCAAAGGCAGAATTTTCTAGTCTCATTTTCCCCATTTTGGGGGGCCCACATTCAGGAGAAAGAACCCACCCCTCAACCCAGAAGGGGAAGGCTCAGAAGTGATTGTCTCGAAGCCTGGAAATGGAAGACAGGATTTCCTTTCTTTCAACCTGTGTTTTCAGTCAATTAAAATTTGTACTCAGGGCTTTTCGGTTTGAAGCCACCCCTGTGTCTGTGATGAGCAATCCTTCTTGTTTGTGCAGTCATTCATTATCTCCATTACCAAGAGGAGAATAGAGGACAATTACATTGTTTGGACGAATCAGAGTGTTAGGAGGAATATTTATCATGGTGGCAGAGTGCAGCACCTGACAGCGCACGATTGATGGCCAGGAATGAGTGTGAGTGGCCAAAGCAGTCTCATATGATGCAAATTACTGACTGTGGATTCCAATTTATCCTGTTCATTTTTCTTGCCTTTGCTGAAGACTATTAGTGGTTTTTGAAGCAGTGAAGGGGTCATTACTAATGTGGGCTAGAAGCAGGAGGGGGAAGGAGGGGAAAAGCCTTCTGTAATTACACAGCCTTCAAGAAAAGGCTGCAGGCCTAGCCAAAAAAGTGTCAACACTTAGCAATCAGAAAAATTTATTTTCTTTTTATCCTTAACCCATATTAACTCAACATTATCATCTTTCTTTGTTAATATTTGAAGAATATTAAAAGCTTGACTTCTATATTAATACAGGTCTCTTTAACCCTTTTTGCTGTGAAGTGATGTTGCTTTGCTAAATGTCAATTCATCAATGGCATTAAACAGTGCCTGCTTTTAAAAGTGTAGATAATGGAAAATTAAATATTCAGTCTTCTTAAAAAACTAATTCTAGATGACTGATTATTTCTTTTACAGAATAGTAGGTAGGGCATTGGAAACATATGAGAAAAAAATTATTGAAGTAGAGGTGCAAGAGGTTTCTGTGTTAAAATGTAATGTCAGTACAGGAGAAAATCAGTTTTATTTGGGGTGTTTAGGTGGTGTGATCTGTAAGCAGTATCAAAACCCCCTGAAAGTTTCATTTTGCTGTATAATGAATGATGTACATTTAAAACATATGCATATTTAATTTAATGCCTATTCAAACCCTACTTAGTCAGCTCTCTGGGGGTTATACATGAATTAATGATCTCCAAAAGCTTCTCCTAGCTATCACGATAGAGCATATTGATTATGTGCATAGTAGGTGTATAAGGTTTCCCCAAAAAGCTCTTTGTGAAGGAAAGGGAGAGGCAAACAGGCAGGCAGGAAATAAGTTTAATTCTGTTTATTTTATTCATCTGAAAGTCAAACTTGGAGCCATGAACTGTGGTTTTCCCCTCTAAGTTGTAGGCAAGCATCAAGTAATTCACTCCTTGCCCCATAAAAGGTTCAACATATATATTGGCAATAAACCCAAGAGTAATTGAATTGGTTGTCATGACTCCTAAGAACCAGTGCTGAACACATTGTTCCTACAAGTTTAAAATCTATACATTCAGAATCCTCTGTTCAGCTAAGTAAGTACTGGCACAACTTTGTCCTCAACTGCAGAGAAAGATTAAACTGCTAAAGCACAAGGGCCACAGTTTGCCCTTTTTTTTTTTTTTCCCCAGGTACATTTTTCTGCTGTATAAAAAAACCAGACAAATTTGAACCACACAGAGGCTCTCTAGTAGCATTTGAATTCAGCTAGAGTTTTCTTCTTTATTTTTTTTTTTAAATCCAACACATGAATTTAAGAAATAAGAAATCTATAGTGATATATTTGCATATAAGGGATATTGCTTAATGACATATGTGTTTTGCATAT
>NW_024582054.1:6656242-6662220 GCF_017639235.1 Corvus kubaryi
TTGTTAAATCTTTTTGCTCACAGGTTTAGCATTGTGTCTTCATAAAATTTCAGGCAACATGTCATCACATGGTGTAAAAAATAAACACCAGATTGCAACCACAACATTAAAAAAAATCTTGTGCTTTTTTCAAAGTGCAGTGCTTATGAATAATAGGTACCCAGACTGCTTTGATTTTTTTTTCTTCAGTGTGTTAGCAAATGCTCTGTAGCACTGATCTCCATGGAATGACATACAAATAACTAAGCAAATATGATCCATTGTGGTCAACACAGTGAACTGTAAAAGTAATGATAATGACACACAAAATGTTATCGGTTACTCTAGGCAGAATTTCTACTAGCACCAAGTATTGACTTAGCTCCACTTCCACATGAATGACAGTAGCCCCTGCCTTACCCTCCTTCTCCCAGTGTCTCAAGGGTATGGAGAACTCCATGGTACTTTGAATCCTTATCTTTATTGACAATAGTTTAGGATTTTATACCAAGGCAATGTTGCTCAGTAGGAATTCAGTGAATATCACATCTGTAGCCTTGTTTTTTTATACTCTTCTAGAAAATGGAGGCTAAAGGGGTTCAAAGGCTTCTACATTACATTTTGAATAGCCCAGCACCTTTGTTCTAAAACTAAATACAAGATTTAAAAATAAATAATTAAGTGAGTTCAAACCAGAAGCTTACATTGCTTTTGACGATATGCACATTTGATCAGCTGTTGAAAGAGTTGCAGTTCAGCTGTGCTGAGCTAAGATTTAGTGACAGGGGCACCCAGGGATCAGACTCAAAGGCAGAAACTTAGCCTTTTCCTTAGTGAACAAGAAATGGGTATCAGACTAGTTGACATGGACAGATAACACACAGTACCGAAAAGTTTGTATACTTTCCAGCAGGGTGGAAGACTGGTAAGGCCAATCTTTAGGCCAAGATTCAATGAAGAACACTAAGAACAATTGTTAAGCTCATCCTTACTTGGCAAATCATGTCAGCTTATGCTTATCTTTAATTTGTGATTATTGAAGATAATAAAATTTATGTGTGCACCTAAAATTAAGCAACGACTTCACTGTTTTGTTGAAAGGTCATCCATAATATGCTGGGGAGAAAGTAGTCTGGCCTGCCATGGCCAGGAGAGGCTGCTTTTATATAAGACTGCATGACAAGGTAAAAAACAGGCAAAACTTTTTGAAGAAAATTTCCTCATCCTCACTTCCCACTCCATATCCTCCCACCTTCCTAAATTACCCTTTTTACATCTCAATTGATGGAAAGACAAAGAAACCACTGTAAATGAGCAGAGCTGCAAAGTGAGGCAAAAATTACAAGGGGCAAGGCTGTTAAAAACAAGTCTAGTCCAGTCTGAATGTATGAGGCAAAATCAGCAGAAGGAAGCTAAAAATGTACATTGACAATGAAGGACAAAGAGTATTATAAGCATTATTGCAGCAGTCCATTAAAGTATTTGCAGCAGAAAAAAGATACAAGAAAAATTGACGAGTAGAATAAATATAATAGAAAGGATAAAAAAAGTAGTAAAATTATTAATTTTTTTCATAATTATTTTAAACAATTGAGCACATGCTCTAGTATTCTGAGAGTTAAGCACTTTCTTTCTCATTGTTTTGAATGAAGCTCAAGCATATGATTAAAAGTCTTTGCTAAATAAAAGTATTTTTTCTGAAATCAGGCTGGAGAGCTACTTGAACAGGAATCACATTTCCAGACATAGGTCCAGGTCCATGTGTTTGTGTGATGCTGTATTTGAAAATACTGTGTGCGCAAATCACAGAGAAAATACTGAATGTGCTTGAAGCTGGCACCATGCTTGAGCACCCTGTTAGATTGTGGTGCGAGTGAGAAGGTAAAAGCTGTAAAGGAAAAAGAAAATACTTGTGAAAGATTTAGGCATTTCTCCAGATTGCTAGTATACTGTAAAATGCTTACTGTTAATGCTGTAACTTGTTGTATAGACACTTAAGAAATGAATTCTGTTGACATATCTGATATGGCTTTGAAATTCAGACTTTTCCATTTCCAGGTCCCGGTAACATTTTAAAAAGAATAACTGGTTTTAATGAGAAGGGATAAAATTATATTTCTTTTTCTGAGAGGAGATAGAAGATAGACAGCAGAGGATAGATAGGAGAGGACTCTGACGGCAGGTGAGAAGCCCTACACTAGGTTTTTAGAGAACTGAAATCTAAGCTTTAGAAAAAAACCTCCTAATTTAAAAATTAACTCTTGACTAACTGATTGATCGATACATTTCTTTTTAATAAATATAGTGAGAATATGTTTGGGTTTAGTACATTAACATGCCAAAGGAATATCTATTTTGGAGACAGAAAATATTTAACTTATGGAGGTAATGCTATAAGGATTAAATGCCATACTTGACTAGTGCCATGGTCCTATAGAAAATAATGAGAAATTGAGGAAAACATTAGAAGCATGCATTTTAATTTTTTTTTCCTGAGTTAAACTTATTTAAATTGAAAAATCTCAGCTATCTTTTTTAGCTCTATCTTTCCTTGGGTTTCTGTAAAGTCAATATCTGCACAATCTTTCAGACATATGCATTTTCAGCTTTTTAATTATTTTCAATTTCCATTTGTTTATAGGCTTTATATCATTATTCACCTAGTCTAGGTAACTATGACAAATCTCAAATAAAGAAGGTGCTCATGACTTTCTTGATCTTACACTTCCATTTGGAAGCAAGTTTAACTGAATATTAAAAACTTAGGAGGATTATCCAAATGATATCTGTAGATCAGTGGTTTTCAGTCTGTAGTCTGCCATCTGGGAATCTCTGGATTATTCTTAAGCGGTCTGTAAAAATTGAGGAAAGTCCCAGCTGACTTCAGTTGCTTCAATTCACTACACATCTTCAATGGAAATATTTTACAACTTTGAAAATCAGAAAAGTTGCAAACCCTTTTTTAGATATTTACTTACCACTTGCTTGGGATATTATTGATCTTTTCCAAAAAGCAACTGATAACTACGAAGGTTTTGCTTACGTTAAGCAGCAGATGGTTTATTCTGGATAGCTTCTGACTGGAAAACATTAAAATGCTTTCTCAGAATATTTTCACTGAATTTTTCCTAGAATTCCTTGATATTTTCACTTTTCTAGGGAAATGTTTTTCAGTATATGGAAACCAGAACTTGGAAAGGGCCTTGCTTCAACAAATCCGCAGAAGACAAGTAGAAAAGCAAGCCTTGTGTCCATAGATTAAATTGTCCTCTGCAGGAAATGATTAAAATGTGCAATGGAAAATTAAGAGTCCTCAAGTTAAAAATTGTTCATTTCTGATGGATATTTCTCAAACAGTATTACTTCTCATTTTTAGTATGTAAATGGGGAAAGAATCAACCTCACGTGTTTCATGAGGAAGCCCCAACAGGAGTTAGATCAGTCACCAAAACCCAGAATTAAACCTTAAGACAGGGTGGAGTCCTGTTGATTTTGGGGAAAAGTGCCAGAGCCAAAACCAAACCCCAGACTTCAGCCCTTGGGCAGATTCTTGAGGAGATGCTATTTTTTGGTAGACTTTCAGTTGCAGCAACTATTTTTTTTTAATTATGTGTCTTGTAATGCTGTGTAAACGCTGCAGGGTTTAGCTTATGAAAGGTTCATGAACTGAACCATGTGGTTTGATTTGTAGCAATTGGTAACAAAATTCCACCTGAAGTTATACGTAGGTGTCACTCTTTGATGAAAGATAAGCTACTAGGGAGAGTATCATCCCTTCTCACAAAGAGGGAGAATGTGTTGCCCCGACTTTTGTAAAGCCAAGAAACCCTTCCCGTTCTGGGGAGGTTAAGAGGACCAGTAACTTGCATGAGAAACCTCAGTTGCTATTGCAACATCAAATATTTGCAGAAGCTACCATACAGGTATAGCAGATAGCAGAAAACAGACAGGTAACAGATACCGTACAGGCATTGCGAAAAGTGCTATAATGAAGTGAGAAGTGATCTGAGAGTCACTGCACTTTCTGTCATATCTCAACTTTGATATATCCCTTTAAGAAAATATTTGTCACAAAAACCCAGAAAGGATAGGTCTATTCTCACTGGCAGAGAAAAAAAAAAATGGTAGGTGCCTCTGAGATGAACCTATTAGTTTCAGTGAGTGCCCCTGTCTCAAGGAGTCATTAGACACCTCTCTTGCTGAGAGCTTGGAGGGACTCATTGAAAGAAGAAGAGGGTATAAACTCAGGAGGAAAATAAAGCTAAAGACATGGATTTAGCTTTGATCTACTTCTGTTGTTCATAGGAAAGATGACTACTTATCTAACTGTGTGTAAGAACTCTAAGGAATAGCTAAGGATACTAAAATTTTCTATATACTTTTAACAATACAAAACATGAACACTACTTCTTAAAATCAGTAGTCCAGACCTTGCAAACATGTTGCAAATCTAGGAAATCAAGAGTAAACTGGGAACTGAGTAACATAATTCTGCCTGAAACAGTAGTAAACATATGGAATAATTGGCCAGTGAAGCAAGTAATCTAAATGAGTTTAAGAGACAGCTGGACATTTTTATCTCAGGAGAGAAAGGACTGAAGGATATAGTGATAAACCAGGGAGCTGAGGATGAAATATACTGAAAGAAAAGGCTTGATGAACCAAAGGATCCTTTCTCTAGTCAGCAATTTCGTATGTTTATAAATTTAATATGAAAAGCTGCTGTGTGAAATGCTATTTCTACATAGTGTTACCATGTCTAAAGAAGAAACATTTTGTTTCAGAAGATGAATTTTACTGATGCAGCCTCCACTGCCAGTAATAGATCTGCTTGATCCACCCACTTAAGACAGGCTCAACTGCCCCCACTCTCTCCAAAAATTGAATTATTTACACTGTACTTTATTGCTTCAACTTTCAAATTACTTCATGTAGTAGTGCCTTACAATCTTTTTCTTAGCAAATCTGTGGCTAGTGAAAGTGTCACGCAAAGCTGTATGCTTCCAGTCCAGCTAGCCTGCAGGGAAAATTTCCTTTATTAGTGTTTTGTCTTCCAACCATGATGTTTTGGATGAGCCATCAAAAACATCATTGTTAAAGATATTAACAAATATAACCAAGTTCATTCCAAGTAGTGTGTCTAGCTAGTTCTGTCTCTAACTAGTTCTGATGAGCTCAGTTTTCCTCCTTGTCATCACAGTCACACCTTTCAGAAAATAAAAAATAAAAACCAAAAGAGAGAAACAAGCATCAAATATTGAAAAATTGAAACAACAAATTTTAGTATTAACTTTTGCATCAAGGCTCAAAGTTCACTTTCAATGCAAGTCCTATATGTGGTTACCTAACTACCCAACTGCTTCACAAATCAGACTTTTGGATGTGTAATTGGCAAGGTTTATGACTGTAATTAAATTGTGGTTTAAACTGATTGCAGATGCAAAATTGCATCTCTAGGAAAGGAGGCCAGGCTGAGGCCCTTTCAAAAGTCATGATCTTCAGGTTGAACCAGAAAGATTGTACAGTAAGTTGAATGAATTTTAAAAAGACTTGATTTTCCATTAACTTGCAGTTCTGCTTTCACTGGTGAAACATCACTGGCTTTAGCACAGTTTTCCTGATTGATACTGGTGCAAGTTTAAAAAAAAAAAAGTCTCTGTGTTTGGAATTAGGGGTGTGGGAGGAAGCTGGATGTATCAGCGCTGAGTGTGCAACTGCACCACTTGTGTTTGGAAAGAGAGGCAGCATTGCCAGCTTCCTGTGTTTAGAAGTGTTGGGGCTGATTGTTGAAATGCCTATTCTGACACTAAAATTGCAATTTCTTTGTCCCCTGCTGTGCCCGATAAGCATTTCTGGGAAGAGTAACCCTTGTCCAAAATAATGCTGTTTCCAGAAACACTGTGCAAATAACAACCAGAGTCTTTTAAAAGTCAACAAAGCAGAGAGGAAAGGGGAAAGGAAAGGAAAGGAAAGGAAAGGAAAGGAAAGGAAAGGAAAGG